>NW_026288400.1:0-9761 GCF_023373465.1 Oncorhynchus keta
TAATAGAGACAGTAGATCTAGCTGGTCTGTCATAATATAATAGAGACAGTAGATCTAGCTGGTCTGTCATAATATAATAGAGACAGTAGATCTAGCTGGTCTGTCATAATATAATAGAGACAGTAGATCTAGCTGGTCTGTCATAATATAATAGAGACAGTAGATCTAGCTGGTCTGTCATAATATAATAGAGACAGTAGATCTAGCTGGTCTGTCATAATATAATAGAGACAGTAGATCTAGCTGGTCTGTCATATTATAATAGAGACAGTAGATCTAGCTGGTCTGTCATAATATAATAGAGACAGTAGATCTAGCTGGTCTGTCATAATATAATAGAGACAGTAGATCTAGCTGGTCTGTCATAATATAATAGAGATATCAGATCTAGCTGGTCTGTCATCATGTAAAAGAGGCAGTAGATCTAGCCGGTCTGTCATAATATAATAGAGACAGTAGATCTAGCTGGTCTGTCATATTATACTAGAGACAGTAGATCTAGCTGGTCTGTCATAATATAATAGAGACAGTAGATCTAGCTGGTCTGTCATAATATAATAGAGACAGTAGATCTAGCTGGTCTGTCATAATATAATAGAGACAGTAGATCTAGCTGGTCTGTCATAATATAATAGAGACAGTAGATCTAGCTGGTCTGTCTTAATATAATAGAGACATTAGATCCTAGCCTGGTCTGTCATAATATAATAGAGACAGTAGATCTAGCTGGTCTGTCATAATATAATAGAGACATTAGATCTAGCTGGTCTGTCATAATATAATAGACAGTAGATCTAGCTGGTCTGTCATAATATAATAGAGACAGTAGATCTAGCTGGTCTGTCATCATGTAAAAGAGGCAGTAGATCTAGCTGGTCTGTCATAATATAATAGAGACAGTAGATCTAGCTGGTCTGTCATATTATAATAGAGACAGTAGATCTTGCTGGTCTGTCATAATATAATAGAGACAGTAGATCTAGCTGGTCTGTCATAATATAATAGAGACAGTCAGATCTAGCTGGTCTGTCATAATATAATAGAGATATCAGATCTAGCTGGTCTGTCATCATGAAAAGAGGCAGTAGATCTAGCCGGTCTGTCATAATATAATAGACAGTAGATCTAGCTGGTCTGTCATATTATACTAGAGACAGTAGATCTAGCTGGTCTGTCATAAATATAATAGAGACATGAGAACATAATAGAGACAGTAGATCTAGCTGGTCTGTCATAATTAATAGAGACAGTAGATCTAGCTGGTCTGTCATAATATAATAGAGACAGTAGATCTAGCTGGTCTGTCTTAATATAATAGAGACATTAGTCCTAGCCTGTCTGTCATAATATAATAGAGACATTAGATCTAGCTGGTCTGTCATAATATAACAGAGACATTAGATCTAGCTGGTCTGTCATAATATAATAGAGACAGTAGATCTAGCTGGTCTGTCATAATTATAATAGAGACAGTAGATCTAGCTGGTCTGTCATAATTATAATAGAGACATAGATCTAGCTGGTCTGTCATAATATAAAGAGATATCAGATCTAGCTGGTCTGTCATCATGAAAAAGAGGCAGTAGATCTAATGGTCTGTCAATATTATATAGAGACAGTAGATCTAGCTGGTCTGTCATATTATACTAGAGACAGTAGATCTAGCTGGTCTGTCATAATATAGTAGAGACAGTAGATCTAGCTGGTCTGTCATAATATAATAGAGATATTAGATCTAGCTGGTGTGTCATATTATAATAGAGACAGTAGATCTATCTGGTCTGTCATAATATAATAGAGACAGTAGATCTAGCTGGTCTGTCGTCATGTAAAAGAGGCACTAGATCTAGCCGGTCTGTCATATTTTACTAGAGACAGTAGATCTAGCTGGTCTGTCATAATATAATAGAGACAGTAGATCTAGCTTGTCTGTCATATTATAATAGAGACAGTAGATCTAGCTGGTCTGTCATAATATAACAGAGACAGTCGATCTAGCTGGTCTGTCATAATATAATAGGGACAGTAGATCTAGCTGGTCTGTCATAATAAAATAAAGACAGTAGATCTAGCTGGTCTGTCATAATATAATAGAGACAGTAGATCTAGCTGGTCTGTCATATCATAATAGAGACAGTAGATCTAGCTGGTCTGTCATAATATAATAGAGATATCAGATCTAGCTGGTCTGTCATCATGTCATCATGAAAAGAGGCAGTAGATCTACCCGGTCTGTCATAATATAATAGAGACAGTAGATCTAGCTGGTCTGTCATATTATACTAGAGACAGTAGATCTAGCTGGTCTGTCATAATATAATAGAGACAGGAGATCTAGCTGGTCTGTCATAATGTAGAGACAGTAGATCTAGCTGGTCTGTCATATTATAATAGAGACAGTAGATCTAGCTGGTCTGTCATAATATAATAGAGACAGTAGATCTAGCTGGTCTGTCATAATATAATAGAGACATTAGTCCTAGCCTGGTCTGTCATAATATAATAGAGACATTAGATCAAGCTGGTCTGTCATAATATAATAGAGACATTAGATCTAGCTGGTCTGTCATCATGAAAAAGAGGCAGTAGATCTAGCTGGTCTGTCATAATATAATAGAGACAGTAGATCTAGCTGGTCTGTCATATTATACTAGAGACAGTAGATCTAGCTGGTCTGTCATAATATATAGAGACAGTAGATCTAGCCGGTCTGTCATAATATAATAGAGACAGTAGATCTAGCTGGTCTGTCATATTATACTAGAGACAGTAGATCTAGCTGGTCTGTCATAATATAATAGAGACAGTAGATCTAGCTGGTCTGTCATAATATAATAGAGACAGTAGATCTAGCTGGTCTGTCATAATATAATAGAGATATTAGATCTAGCTGGTCTGTCGTATTATAATAGAGACAGTAGATCTAGCTGGTCTGTCATAATATAATAGAGACAGTAGATCTAGCTTGTCTGTCATATTATAATAGAGACAGTAGATCTAGCTGGTCTGTCATAATATAACAGAGACAGTCGATCTAGCTGGTCTGTCATAATATAATAGGGACAGTAGATCTAGCTGGTCTGTCATAATAAAATAAAGACAGTAGATCTAGCTGGTCTGTCATAATATAATAGAGACAGTAGATCTAGCTGGTCTGTCATAGTATAATAGAGACAGTAGATCTAGCTGGTCTGTCATAATATAATAGAGATATCAGATCTAGCTGGTCTGTCATAATATAATAGAGATATCAGATCTAGCTGGTCTGTCATCATGAAAAGAGGCAGTAGATCTAGCTGGTCTGTCATAATATAATAGAGACAGTAGATCTAGCTGGTCTCTAGCTGGTCTGTCATAATATAATAGAGACAGTAGATCTAGCTGGTCTGTCACAGTAGATCTATCATAATATACATAATATAATAGTAGATCTAGCTGGTCTGTCTTAATATAATAGAGACATTAGTCCTAGCTGGTCTGTCATAATATAATAGAGACATTAGATCTAGCTGGTCTGTCATAATATAATAGAGACATTAGATCTAGCTGGTCTGTCATAATATAATAGAGACAGTAGATCTAGCTGGTCTGTCATAATATAATAGAGACAGTAGATCTAGCTGGTCTGTGTAATTATAATAGAGACAGTAGATCTAGCTGGTCTGTCATAATATAATAGAGATATCAGATCTAGCTGGTCTGTCATAATAAAAAGAGGCAGTAGATCTAGCTGGTCTGTCATAATATAATAGAGACAGTAGATCTAGCTGGTCTGTCATATATACTAGAGACAGTAGATCTAGCTGGTCTGTCATAATATAATAGAGACAGTAGATCTAGCTGGTCTGTCATAATATAATAGAGACAGTAGATCTAGCTGGTCTGTCATAATATAATAGAGACATTAGATCTAGCTGGTCTGTCATAATATAATAGAGACAGTAGATCTAGCTGGTCTGTCTAGATCATGTCATAATATAATAGAGACAGTAGATCTAGCTGGTCTGTCATATTATAATAGAGACAGTAGATCTAGCTGGTCTGTCATAATATAATAGAGACAGTAGATCTAGCTGGTCTGTCATAATATAATAGAAACAGTAGATCTAGCTGGTCTGTCATAATATAATAGAGATATCAGATCTAGCTGGTCTGTCATCAATAAAAGAGGCAGTAGATCTAGCTGGTCTGTCATAATTATAATAGAGACAGTAGATCTAGCTGGTCTGTCTAGAGACAGTAGATCTAGCTGGTCTGTCATAATATAGAGACAGTAGATCTAGCTGGTCTGTCATAATATAATAGAGATATTAGATCTAGCTGGTCTGTCATATAGAGACAGTATATAATAGAGACAGTAGATCTAGCTGGTCTGTCATATTATAATAGAGACAGTAGATCTAGCTGGTCTGTCATAATATAATAGAGACAGTAGATCTAGCTGGTCTGTCATATTATAATAGAGACAGTAGATCTAGCTGGTCTGTCATAATATAATAGAGACAGTAGATCTAGCTGGTCTGTCATAATATAATAGGAAGTAGATCTAGCTGGTCTGTCATAATAAAATAAAGACAGTAGATCTAGCTGGTCTGTCATAATATAATAGAGACAGTAGATCTAGCTGGTCTGTCATAGTATAATAGAGACAGTAGATCTAGCTGGTCTGTCATAATATAATAGAGATATCAGATCTAGCTGGTCTGTCATAATATAATAGAGATATCAGATCTAGCTGGTCTGTCATCATGAAAAAGAGGCAGTAGATCTACCCGGTCTGTCATAATATAATAGAGACAGTAGATCTAGCTGGTCTGTCATATTATACTAGAGACAGTAGATCTAGCTGGTCTGTCATAATATAATAGAGACAGGAGATCTAGCTGGTCTGTCATAATATAATAGAGACAGTAGATCTAGCTGGTCTGTCATAATATAATAGAGACAGTAGATCTAGCTGGTCTGTCATAATATAATAGAGACAGTAGATCTAGCTGGTCTGTCTTAATATAATAGAGACATTAGTCCTAGCCTGTCTGTCATAATATAATAGAGACATTAGATCAAGCTGGTCTGTCATAATATAATAGAGACATTAGATCTAGCTGGTCTGTCATAATATAATAGACAGTAGATCTAGCTGGTCTGTCATAATATAATAGAGACAGTAGATCTAGCTGGTCTGTTGTAATTATAATAGAGACAGTAGATCTAGCTGGTCTGTCATAATATAATAGAGATATCAGATCTAGCTGGTCTGTCATCATGAAAAAGAGGCAGTAGATCTAGCCGGTCTGTCATAATATAATAGAGACAGTAGATCTAGCTGGTCTGTCATATTATACTAGAGACAGTAGATCTAGCTGGTCTGTCATAATATAATAGAGACAGTAGATCTAGCTGGTCTGTCATAATATAATAGAGACAGTAGATCTAGCTGGTCTGTCATAATATAATAGAGATATTAGATCTAGCTGGTCTGTCGTATTATAATAGAGACAGTAGATCTAGCTGGTCTGTCATATTATACTAGAGACAGTAGATCTAGCTGGTCTGTCATATTATACTAGAGACAGTAGATCTAGCTGGTCTGTCATAATATAATAGAGACAGTAGATCTAGCTGGTCTGTCATAATATAATAGAGACAGTAGATCTAGCTGGTCTGTCATAATATAATAGAGATATTAGATCTAGCTGGTCTGTCATAATATAATAGAGACAGTAGATCTAGCTGGTCTGTCATAATATAATAGAGACAGTAGATCTAGCTGGTCTGTCATATATAATAGAGACAGTAGATCTAGCTGGTCTGTCATAATATAATAGAGACAGTAGATCTAGCTGGTCTGTCATAATATAATAGAGACAGTAGATCTAGCTGGTCTGTCATAATATAATAGAGATATTAGATCTAGCTGGTGTGTCATAATATAATAGAAACAGTAGATCTAGCTGGTCTGTTGTAATTATAATAGAGACAGGAGATCTAGCTGGTCTGTCATCATGTAAAAGAGGCAGTAGATCAAGCCGGTCTGTCATAATATAATAGAGACAGTAGATCTAGCTGGTCTGTCATAATATAATAGAGACAGTAGATCTAGCTGGTCTGTCATAATATAATAGAAACAGTAGATCTAGCTGGTCTGTTGTAATTATAATAGAGACAGTAGATCTAGCTGGTCTGTCATAATATAATAGAGACAGTAGATCTAGCTGGTCTGTCATAATATAATAGAGACAGTAGATCTAGCTGGTCTGTCATATTATAATAGAGACAGTAGAAGCTGGTCTGTCATATATATAGAGACAGTAGATCTAGCTGGTCTGTCATAATATAATAGAGATATCAGATCTAGCTGGTCTGTCATAATATAATGGAAACTGTAGATCTAGCTGGTCTGTCATATTATAATAGAGACAGTAGATCTAGCTGGTCTGTCATAATATAATAGAAACAGTAGATCTAGCTGGTCTGTTATAATTATAATAGAGACAGTAGATCTAGCTGGTCTGTCATAATATAATAGAGATATCAGATCTAGCTGGTCTGTCATAATATAATAGAAACAGTAGATCTAGCTGGTCTGTCATATTATAATAGAGACAGTAGATCTAGCTGGTCTGTCATAATATAATAGAGACAGTAGATCTAGCTGGTCTGTCATAATATAATAGAGACAGTAGATCTAGCTGGTCTGTCATAATATAATAGAGACAGTAGATCTAGCTGGTCTGTCATAATATAATAGAGACAGTAGATCTAGCTGGTCTGTCATAATATAATAGAAACAGTAGATCTAGCTGGTCTGTCATAATATAATAGAGACAGGAGATCTAGCTGGTCTGTCATAATATAATAGAGATAGTAGATCTAGCTGGTCTGTCATATTATAATAGAAACAGTAGATCTAGCTGGTCTGTCATATTATAATAGAGACAGTAGATCTAGCTGGTCTGTTGTAATTATAATAGAGACAGTAGATCTAGCTGGTCTGTCATAATATAATAGAGACAGTAGATCTAGCTGGTCTGTCATAATATAATAGAGATATTAGATCTAGCTGGTGTGTCATATTATAATAGAAACAGTAGATCTAGCTGGTCTGTCATAATATAATAGAGATAGTAGATCTAGCTGGTCTGTCATCATATAAAAGAGGCAGTAGATCTAGCTGGTCTGTCATAATATAATAGAGACAGTAGATCTAGCTGGTCTGTCATATATAATAGAGACAGTAGATCTAGCTGGTCTGTCATATATATAGATCTAGCTGGTCTGTCATAATATAATAGAGACAGTAGATCTAGCTGGTCTGTCATAATATAATAGAGACAGTAGATCTAGCTGGTCTGTCATAATATAATAGAGACAGTAGATCTAGCTGGTCTGTCTTAATATAATAGAGACATTAGTCTAGCTGTCTGTCATAATATAATAGAGACATTAGATCTAGCTGGTCTGTCATAATATAATAGAGACATTAGATCTAGCTGGTCTGTCATAATATAATAGAGACAGTAGATCTAGCTGGTCTGTCATAATATAACAGAGACAGCAGATCTAGCTGGTCTGTCATAATATAATAGGGACAGTAGATCTAGCTGGTCTGTCATAATAAAATAAAGACAGTAGATCTAGCTGGTCTGTCATAATATAATAGAGACAGTAGATCTAGCTGGTCTGTCATAATATAATAGAGACAGTAGATCTAGCTGGTCTGTCATAATATAATAGAGACATAGATCTAGCTGGTCTGTCATAATATAATAGAGATATCAGATCTAGCTGGTCTGTCATCATGAAAAGAGGCAGTAGATCTACCCTGGTCTGTCATAATATAATAGAGACAGTAGATCTAGCTGGTCTGTCATATTATACTAGAGACAGTAGATCTAGCTGGTCTGTCATAATATAATAGAGACAGTAGATCTAGCTGGTCTGTCATAATATAATAGAGACAGTAGATCTAGCTGGTCTGTCATAATATAATAGAGACAGTAGATCTAGCTGGTCTGTCATAATATAATAGAGACAGTAGATCTAGCTGGTCTGTCATAATATAATAGAGACAGTAGATCTAGCCTGTCTGTCATAATATAATAGAGACATTAGATCTAGCTGGTCTGTCATAATATAATAGAGACATTAGATCTAGCTGGTCTGTCATAATATAATAGACAGTAGATCTAGCTGGTCTGTCATAATATAATAGAGACAGTAGATCTAGCTGGTCTGTCATGTAATATAATAGAGACAGTAGATCTAGCTGGTCTGTCATAATATAATAGAGATATCAGATCTAGCTGGTCTGTCATCATGAAAAAGAGGCAGTAGATCTAGCCGGTCTGTCATAATATAATAGAGACAGTAGATCTAGCTGGTCTGTCATATTAACTAGAGACAGTAGATCTAGCTGGTCTGTCATAATATAATAGAGACAGTAGATCTAGCTGGTCTGTCATAATATAATAGAGACAGTAGATCTAGCTGGTCTGTCATAATATAATAGAGATATTAGATCTAGCTGGTCTGTCGTATTATAATAGAGACAGTAGATCTAGCTGGTCTGTCATATTATACTAGAGACAGTAGATCGAGCTGGTCTGTCATATTATACTAGAGACAGTAGATCTCGCTGGTCTGTCATAATATAATAGAGACAGTAGATCTAGCTGGTCTGTCATAATATAATAGAGACAGTAGATCTAGCTGGTCTGTCATAATATAATAGAGATATTCGATCTAGCTGGTGTGTCATAATATAATAGAAACAGTAGATCTAGCTGGTCTGTCAAAATATAATAGAGACAGTAGATCGAGCTGGTCTGTGATATTATACTAGAGACAGTAGATCTAGCTGGTCTGTCATAATATAATAGAGACAGTAGATCTAGCTTGTCTGTCATAATATAATAGAGACAGTAGATCTAGCTGGTCTGTCATAATATAATAGAGATATTAGATCTAGCTGGTGTGTCATAATATAATAGAAACAGTAGATCTAGCTGGTCTGTTGTAATTGTAATAGAGACAGTAGATCTAGCTGGTCTGTCATAATATAATAGAGACAGTAGATCTAGCTGGTCTGTCATAATTATAATAGAGACAGTAGATCTAGCTGGTCTGTCATAATATAATAGAAACAGTAGATCTAGCTGGTCTGTCATAATATAATAGAGACAGTAGATCTAGCTGGTCTGTCATAATATAATAGAGATATTAGATCTAGCTGGTCTGTCATATTATAATAGAAACAGTAGATCTAGCTGGTCTGTCATAATATAATAGAGACAGTAGATCTAGCTGGTCTGTCATAATATAATAGAGACAGTAGATCTAGCTGGTCTGTCATAATATAATAGAGACAGTAGATCTAGCTGGTCTGTCATAATATAATAGAGACAGTAGATCTAGCTGGTCTGTCATATTATAATAGAAACAGTAGATCTAGCTGGTCTGTCATAATATAATAGAGATATCAGATCTAGCTGGTCTGTCATCATGAAAAAGAGGCAGTAGACCGGTCTGTCATAATATAATAGAGACAGTAGATCTAGCTGGTCTGTCATATTATACTAGAGACAGTAGATCTAGCTGGTCTGTCATAATATAATAGAGACAGTAGATCTAGCTGGTCTGTCATAATATAATAGAGACAGTAGATCTAGCTGGTCTGTCATAATATAATTGAGACAGTAGATCTAGCTGGTCTGTCATAATATAATAGAGACAGTAGATCTAGCTGGTCTGTCTTAATA
>NW_026288401.1:0-60009 GCF_023373465.1 Oncorhynchus keta
GAGAGAGAAGAGAGGTGGGGGAATAGTTAAAGACTGATCTCAGCACACTGACTGGAGAGAGAAGAGAGGTGGGGGGAATAGTTAAAGACTGATCTCAGCACACTGACTGGAGAGAGAAGAGAGGTGGGGGAATAGTTAAAGACTGATCTCAGCACAGTGACTGGAGAGAGAAGAGAGGTGGGGGAATAGTTAAAGACTGATCTCAGCACACTGACTAGAGAGAAAGAGAGGTGGGGGAATAGTTAAAGACTGATCTCAGCACAGTGACTGAAGAGAGAGAAGAGAGGTGGGGAATAGTTAAAGACTGATCTCAGCACACTGACTGGAGAGAGTTAAAGAGAGGTGGGGGGAATAGTTAAAGACTGATCTCAGCACACTGACTGGAGAGAGAAGAGAGGTGGGGAATAGTTAAAGACTGATCTCAGCACACTGACAGCAACAGTGACTGGAGAGAGAAGAGAGAGAAGAGAGGTGGGGGAATAGTTAAAGACTGATCTCAGCACACTGACTGGAGAGAGGTGGGGGGAATAGAAGACTGATCTCAGGTGGGAGGAATAGTTAAAGACTGATCTCAGCACACTGACTAGAGAGAGAAGAGAGGTGGGGGAATAGTTAAAGACTGATCTCAGCACACTGACTGGAGAGAGAAGAGAGGTGGGGGAATAGTTAAAGACTGATCTCAGCACACTGACTAGAGAGAGAAAGAGACTGAGCACACTGTGGGGAAGAATAGTTAAAGACTGATCTCAGCACACTGACTGGAGAGAGAAGAGAGGTGGGAGGAATAGTTAAAGACTGATCTCAGCACACTGACTGGAGAGAAGAGAGGTGGGAGGAATAGTTAAAGACTGATCTCAGCACACTGACTGGAGAGAGAAGAGCACACTGGTGGGGGAATAGTTAAAGACTGATCTCAGCACACTGACTGGAAGAAGAGAGGTGGGGGAATAGTTAAAGACTGATCTCAGCACACTGACTGGAGAGAGAAGAGGTGGGGTGAATAGTTAAAGACTGATCTCAGCACACTGACTGGAGAGAGAAGAGAGGTGGGGGAATAGTTAAAGACTGATCTCAGCACACTGACTGGAGAGAGAGAAGAGAGGTGGGGGAATAGTTAAAGACTGATCTCAGCACACTGACTGGAGAGAGAAGAGAGGTGGGGGAATAGTTAAAGACTGATCTCAGCACACTGACTGGAGAGAGAAGAGAGGTGGGGGGAATAGTTAAACTGATCTCAGCACACTGACTGGAGAGAGAAGAGAGGTGGGGGAATAGTTAAAGACTGATCTCAGCACAGTGACTGGAGGAGAAGAGAGGTGGGGGAATAGTTAAAGACTGATCTCAGCACAGTGACTGGAGAGAGA
Source organism: Oncorhynchus keta (assembly GCF_023373465.1). NCBI lineage: Eukaryota > Metazoa > Chordata > Actinopteri > Salmoniformes > Salmonidae > Oncorhynchus > Oncorhynchus keta. The sequence continues at coordinate 1,365 of NW_026288401.1, forward strand.
AGAGAGGTGGGGGAATAGTTAAAGACTGATCTCAGCACACTGACTGGAGAGAGAAAGAGAGGTGGGGGAATAGTTAAAGACTGATCTCAGCACAGTGACTGAGAGAGAAGAGAGGTGGGGGAATAGTTAAAGACTGATCTCAGCACACTGACTGGAGAGAGAAGAGAGGTGGGAGGAATAGTTAAAGACTGATCTCAGCACACTGACTGGAGAGAAGAGAGGTGGGGGAATAGTTAAAGACTGATCTCAGCACAGTGACTGGAGAGAGAAGAGAGGTGGGGGAATAGTTAAAGACTGATCTCAGCACACTGACTGGAGAGAGAAGAGAGGTGGGAGGAATAGTTAAAGACTGATCTCAGCACAGTGACTGGAGAGAGAGAAGAGGTGGGGGAATAGTTAAAGACTGATCTCAGCACAATGACTGGAGAGAGAAGAGAGGTGGGAGGAATAGTTAAAGACTGATCTCAGCACACTGACTGGAGAGAGAAGAGAGGTGGGGGAATAGTTAAATACTGATCTCAGCACACTGACTGAGAGAGAAGAGAGGGGGGAATAGTTAAAGACTGATCTCAGCACACTGACTAGAGAGAGACGAGAGGTGGGGGGGAATAGAGACTGATTTCAGCACAGTGACTGGAGAGAGAAGGAGGTGGGGGGAATAGTTAAAGACTGATCTCAGCACACTGACTGGAGAGAGAAGAGAGGTGGGAGGAATAGTTAAAGACTGATCTCAGCACACTGACTGGAGAGAGAAGAGGTGGGGGAATAGTTAAAGACTGATCTCAGCACACTGACTGGAGAGAGAGAAGAGAGGTGGGGGAATAGTTAAAAGACTGATCTCAGCACAGTGACTGGGAGAAGAAGGTGGGGGAATAGTTAAAGACTGATCTCAGCACACTGACTAGAGAGAGAAGAGAGGTGGGGGAATAGTTAAAGACTGATCTCAGCACAGTGACTGGAGAGAGAAGAGAGGTGGGGGAATAGTTAAAGACTGATCTCAGCACACTGACTGGAGAGAGAAGAGAGGTGGGGAATAGTTAAAGACTGATCTCAGCACACTGACTGGAGAGAGAAGAGAGGTGGGGGAATAGTTAAAGACTGATCTCAGCACACTGACTGGAGAGAGAAGAGAGAGTGGGGAATAGTTAAAGACTGATCTCAGCACACTGACTGGAGAGAGAAGAGAGGTGGGGAATAGTTAAAGACTGATCTCAGCACACTGACTGGAGAGAGAAGAGAGGTGGGGGAATAGTTAAAGACTGATCTCAGCACACTGACTGGAGAGAGAAGAGAGGTGGGGGAATAGTTAAAGACTGATCTCAGCACAGTGACTGGAGAGAAGAGAGGTGGGAGGAATAGTTAAAGACTGATCTCAGCACACTGACTGGAGAGAAGAGAGGTGGGGGAATAGTTAAAGACTGATCTCAGCACACTGACTGGAGAGAGAAGAGAGGTGGGGGAATAGTTAAAGACTGATCTCAGCACAGTGACTGGAGAGAGAAGAGAGGTGGGGGAATAGTTAAAGACTGATCTCAGCACACTGACTGAGAGAGAAGAGGTGGGAGGAATAGTTAAAGACTGTTAGCAAGTGACTGATCTCAGCACACTGACTGGAGAGAGAAGAGAGGTGGGGGAATAGTTAAAGACTGATCTCAGCACACTGACTAGAGAGAGAAGAGAGGTGGGGGAATAGTTAAAGACTGATCTCAGCACAGTGACTGGAGAGAGAAGAGAGGTGGGGGAATAGTTAAAGACTGATCTCAGCACACTGACTAGAGAGAGACGAGAGGTGGGGGAATAGTTAAATACTGATCTCAGCACAGTGACTGGAGAGAAGAGAGGTGGTGGGAATAGTTAAATACTGATCTCAGCACACTGACTGGAGAGAGAAGAGAGGTGGGGGAATAGTTAAAGACTGATCTCAGCACACTGACTGGAGAGACGAGAGGTGGGGGAATAGTTAAATACTGATCTCAGCACAGTGACTGGAGAGAGAAGAGAGGTGGTGGGAATAGTTAAATACTGATCTCAGCACACTGACTGGAGAGAGAAGAGAGGTGGGGGGGGAATAGTTAAGACTGATCTCAGCACAGTGACTGGAGAGAGAAGAGAGGTGGGAGGAATAGTTAAAGACTGATCTCAGCACACTGACTGGAGAGAGAAGAGAGGTGGGGGAATAGTTAAATACTGATCTCAGCACACTGACTGGAGAGAGAAGAGAGGTGGGGGGGAATAGTTAAAGACTGATCTCAGCACACTGACTAGAGAGAGACGAGAGGTGGGGGAATAGTTAAAGACTGATTTCAGCACAGTGACTGGAGAGAAGAGGTGGGGGAATAGTTAAAGACTGATCTCAGCACACTGACTGGAGAGAGAAGAGAGGTGGGGGAATAGTTAAAGACTGATCTCAGCACAGTGACTGGAGAGAGAAGAGAGGTGGGGGAATAGTTAAAGACTGATCTCAGCACACTGACTAAAGACTGATCTCAGCACAGTGACTGGAGAGAGAAGAGAGGTGGGGGAATAGTTAAAGACTGATCTCAGCACACTGACTGGAGAGAGAAGAGAGGTGGGAGGAATAGTTAAAGACTGATCTCAGCACACTGACTGGAGAGAGAAGAGAGGTGGGGAATAGTTAAATACTGGATCTCAGCACACTGACTGGAGAGAGAAGAGAGGTGGGGGAATAGTTAAAGACTGATCTCAGCACACTGACTAGAGAGAGAGAGAGGTGGGGGAATAGTTAAAGACTGATTTCAGCACAGTGACTGGAGAGAGAAGAGAGGTGGGGGAATAGTTAAAGACTGATCTCAGCACACTGACTAGAGAGAGACGAGAGGTGGGGAATGTTAAATACTGATCTCAGCACAGTGACTGGAGAGAGAAGAGAGGTGGGGGAATAGTTAAAGACTGATCTCAGCACACTGACTGGAGAGAGAAGAGAGGTGGGGGGGAATAGTTAAAGACTGATCTCAGCACACTGACTGGAGAGAGAAGAAGGTGGGGGAATAGTTAAAGACTGATCTCAGCACACTGGGGAGGTGGGGGAATAGTTAAAGACTGATCTCAGCACAGTGACTGGAGAGAGAAGAGAGGTGGGGGAATAGTTAAAGACTGATCTCAGCACACTGACTGGAGAGAGAAGAGAGGTGGGAGGAATAGTTAAAGACTGATCTCAGCACAGTGACTGAGAAGAGAGGTGGGGGAATAGTTAAAGACTGATCTCAGCACACTGACTGGAGAGAGAAGAGAGGTGGGAGGAATAGTTAAAGACTGATCTCAGCACACTGACTGGAGAGAAGAGAGGTGGGGAATAGTTAAATACTGATCTCAGCACACTGACTGGAGAGAGAAGAGAGGTGGGGGAATAGTTAAAGACTGATCTCAGCACACTGACTAGAGAGAGACGAGAGGTGGGGGAATAGTTAAAGACTGATTTCAGCACAGTGACTGGAGAGAGAAGAGAGGTGGGGGAATAGTTAAAGACTGATCTCAGCACACTGACTGGAGAGAGAAGAGAGGTGGGGGAATAGTTAAAGACTGATCTCAGCACAGTGACTGGAGAGAGAAGAGAGGTGGGGGAATAGTTAAAGACTGATCTCAGCACACTGACTGGAGAGAGAAGAGAGGTGGGGAATAGTTAAAGACTGATCTCAGCACACTGACTGGAGAGAGAAGAGAGGTGGGGGAATAGTTAAAGACTGATCTCAGCACACTGACTGGAGAGAGAAGAGAGGTGGGAGGAATAGTTAAAGACTGATCTCAGCACACTGACTGGAGAGAGAAGAGAGGTGGGGGAATAGTTAAAGACTGATCTCAGCACACTGACTGGAGAGAGAAGAGAGGTGGGGGAATAGTTAAAGACTGATCTCAGCACACTGACTAGAGAGAGACGAGAGGTGGGGGAATAGTTAAAGACTGATTTCAGCACAGTGACTGGAAGAGAAGAGAGGTGGGGGAATAGTTAAATACTGATCTCAGCACACTGACTGGAGAGAGAAGAGAGGTGGGGGAATAGTTAAAGACTGATCTCAGCACACTGACTAGAGAGAGACGAGAGGTGGGGGAATAGTTAAAGACTGATCTCAGCACAGTGACTGGAGAGAGAAGAGAGGTGGGGGGAATAGTTAAAGATCTCAGCACACTGACTAGAGAGAGACGAGAGGTGGGGGAATAGTTAAATACTGATCTCAGCACAGTGACTGGAGAGAGAAGAGAGAGTTAAATACTGATCTGCACACTGACTGGAGAGAGGGAGGTGGGGGAATAGTTAAATACTGATCTCAGCACACTGACTGGAGAGAGAAGAGAGGTGGGGGAATAGTTAAAGACTGATCTCAGCACACTGACTAGAGAGAGACGAGAGGTGGGGGAATAGTTAAATACTGATCTCAGCACAGTGACTGGAGAGAGAAGAGAGGTGGGGGGAATAGTTAAAGACTGATCTCAGCACACTGACTGGAGAGAGAAGAGAGGTGGTGGGAATAGTTAAAGACTGATCTCAGCACACTGACTGGAGAGAGAAGAGAGGTGGGGGGAATAGTTAAAGACTGATCTCAGCACACTGACTGGAGAGAGAAGAGAGGTGGGGGGAATAGTTAAAGACTGATCTCAGCACACTGACTGGAGAGAGAAGAGAGGTGGGGGAATAGTTAAAGACTGATCTCAGCACAGTGACTGGAGAGAGAAGAGAGGTGGGGGAATAGTTAAAGACTGATCTCAGCACACTGACTGGAGAGAAGAGAGGTGGGGAATAGTTAAAGACTGATCTCAGCACAGTGACTGGAGAGAGAGAGAGAGGAGAGAGAAGAGGTGGGGGGGAATAGTTAAATACTGATCTCAGCACACTGACTGGAGAGAGAAGAGAGGTGGGGGAAGAGTTAAAGACTGATCTCAGCACAGTGACTGGAGAGAGAAGAGAGGTGGGGGAATAGTTAAAGACTGATCTCAGCACACTGACTGGAGAGAGAAGAGAGGTGGGGGAATAGTTAAAGACTGATCTCAGCACACTGACTGGAGAGAGAAGAGAGAGAGAGGTGGGGGAATAGTTAAAGACTGATCTCAGCAGTGACTGGCGAGAGAAGAGAGAGAAGAGAGGTGGGGGAAGAGTTAAAGACTGATCTCAGCACACTGACTAGAGAGAGAAGAGAGGTGGGGAATAGTTAAAGACTGATCTCAGCACAGTGACTGGAGAGAGAAGAGAGGTGGGAGGAATAGTTAAAGACTGATCTCAGCACAGTGACTGGAGAGAGAAGAGAGGTGGGGGAATAGTTAAAGACTGATCTCAGCACAGTGACTGGAGAGAGAAGAGAGAGAGAGAGAAGCGAGGTGGGGGAATAGTTAAATACTGATCTCAGCACACTGACTGGAGAGAAGAGAGGTGGGGGAAGAGTTAAAGACTGATCTCAGCACAGTAAAGAGAGGTGGGGAATAGTTAAAGACTGATCTCAGCACACTGACTGGAGAGAAGAGAGAGAAGAGAGGTGGGGGAATAGTTAAAGACTGATCTCAGCACAGTGACTGGCGAGAGAAGAGAGAGAAGAGAGGTGGGGGAAGAGTTAAAGACTGATCTCAGCACACTGACTAGAGAGAGAAGAGAGGTGGGGGAATAGTTAAATACTGATCTCAGCACAGTGACTGGAGAGAGAAGAGAGGTGGTGGGAATAGTTAAATACTGATCTCAGCACACTGACTGAGAGAGAAGAGAGGTGGGGGAATAGTTAAAGACTGATCTCAGCACACTGACTGGAGAGAGAGAGAGGTGGGGGAATAGTTAAATACTGATCTCAGCACAGTGACTGGAGAGAGAAGAGAGGTGGGGAATAGTTAAAGACTGATCTCAGCACACTGACTGGGAGAGAAGAGAGGTGGGGGAATAGTTAAAGAATGATCTCAGCACACTGACTGGAGAGAGAAGAGAGGTGGGGGAATAGTTAAAGACTGATCTCAGCACAGTGACTGGAGAGAGAAGAGAGAGGAGAGAGCGAGGTGGGGAATAGTTAAATACTGATCTCAGCACACTGACTGGAGAGAGAAGAGAGAGAAGAGAGGTGGGGAATAGTTAAAGACTGATCTCAGCACAGTGACGAGAGAAGAGAGAGAAGAGAGTGGGGAAGAGTTAAAGACTGATCTCAGCACACTGACTGGAGAGAGAAGAGAGGTGGGGGAATAGTTAAAGACTGATCTCAGCACAGTGACTGGAGAGAGAAGAGAGGTGGGAGGGAATAGTTAAAGACTGATCTCAGCACAGTGACTGGCGAGAGAAGAGAGGTGGGGGAATAGTTAAAGACTGATCTCAGCACAGTGACTGGAGAGAGAGAAGAGAGAGAGAGAGGTGGGGGAATAGTTAAAGACTGATCTCAGCACACTGACTGGAGAGAGAAGAGAGGTGGGGGAAGAGTTAAAGACTGATCTCAGCACAGTGACTGGAGAGAGAAGAGAGGTGGGGGAATAGTTAAAGACTGATCTCAGCACACTGACTGGAGAGAGAAGAGAGGTGGGGGAATAGTTAAAGACTGATCTCAGCACACTGACTGAAGAGAGAGAAGAGAGGTGGGGGGGAATAGTTAAAGACTGATCTCAGCACAGTGACTGGAGAGAGAAGAGAGAAGAGAGGTGGGGGAAGAGTTAAAGACTGATCTCAGCACACTGACTGAGAGAGAAGAGAGGTGGGGGAATAGTTAAATACTGATCTCAGCACAGTGACTGGAGAGAGAAGAGAGGTTGGGAAAGACTGATCTCAGCACACTGACTGGAGAGAGAAGAGAGGTGGGGGAATAGTTAAAGACTGATCTCAGCACACTGACTGGAGAGAGAAGAGAGGTGGGGGAATAGTTAAAGACTGATCTCAGCACACTGACTGGAGAGAGAAGAGAGGTGGGGGAATAGTTAAAGACTGATCTCAGCACAGTGACTGGAGAGAGAAGAGAGGTGGGGGGGAATAGTTAAAGACTGATCTCAGCACACTGACTAGAGAGAAGAGAGATGGGGGAATAGTTAAAGACTGATCTCAGCACAGTGACTGAGAGAAGAGAGAGAAGAGAGGTGGGGAATAGTTAAAGACTGATCTCAGCACACTGACTGGAGAGAGAAGAGAGGTGGGGGGAATAGTTAAAGACTGATCTCAGCACACTGACTGGAGAGAGAAGAGAGGTGGGGGAATAGTTAAAGACTGATCTCAGCACACTGACTAGAGAGAGAGAGAGGTGGGGAATAGTTAAAGACTGATCTCAGCACACTGACTGGAGAGAGAAGATAGGTGGGAGGAATAGTTAAAGACTGATCTCAGCACACTGACTAGAGAGAGAAGAGAGGTCAGCACACTGGGGAGAAGAATAGTTAAAGACTGATCTCAGCACACTGACTGAGAGAGTTAAAGACTGATCTCAGCACACTGACTGGAGAGAGAAGAGAGGTGGGGAATAGTTAAAGACTGATCTCAGCACACTGACTGGAGAGAGAAGAGAGGTGGGGGAATAGTTAAAGACTGATCTCAGCACACTGACTGGAGAGAGAAGAGGTGGGGGAATAGTTAAAGACTGATCTCAGCACACTGACTGGAGAGAGAAGAGAGGTGGGGGAATAGTTAAAGACTGATCTCAGCACACTGACTGGAGAGAGAAGAGAGGTGGGGGAATAGTTAAAGACTGATCTCAGCACACTGACTGAGAGAGAAGAGAGGTGGGGGAATAGTTAAAGACTGATCTCAGCACACTGACTGGAGAGAGAAGAGAGGTGGGGGAATAGTTAAAGACTGATCTCAGCACACTGACTGGAGAGAGAAGAGAGGTGGGGGAATAGTTAAAGACTGATCTCAGCACACTGACTGGAGAGAGAAGAGAGGTGGGGGAATAGTTAAAGACTGATCTCAGCACAGTGACTGGAGAGAGAAAGAGGTGGGGGAATAGTTAAAGACTGATCTCAGCACACTGACTGGAGAGAGAAGAGAGGTGGGAGGAATAGTTAAAGACTGATCTCAGCACACTGACTGGAGAGAGAAGAGAGGTGGGGAATAGTTAAAGACTGATCTCAGCACACTGACTGGAGAGAGAAGAGAGGTGGGGGAATAGTTAAAGACTGATCTCAGCACAGTGACTGGAGAGAAGAGAGTTGGGGGAATAGTTAAAGACTGATCTCAGCACACTGACTAGAGAGAGAAGAGAGGTGGGGGAATAGTTAAAGACTGATCTCAGCACAGTGACTGGAGAGAGAAGAGAGGTGGGGGAATAGTTAAAGACTGATCTCAGCACACTGACTGGAGAGAGAAGAGAGGTGGGGGAATAGTTAAAGACTGATCTCAGCACACTGACTGGAGAGAGAAGAGAGGTGGGGGAATAGTTAAAGACTGATCTCAGCACAGTGACTGGAGAGAGAAGAGAGAGAAGAGAGGTGGGGAATAGTTAAAGACTGATCTCAGCACACTGACTGAGAAGAGAGGTGGGGAATAGTTAAAGACTGATCTCAGCACACTGACTGGAGAGAGAAGAGAGGTGGGGAATAGTTAAAGACTGATCTCAGCACACTGACTGGAGAGAGAAGAGAGGTGGGGGAATAGTTAAAGACTGATCTCAGCACAGTGACTGGAGAGAGAAGAGAGGTGGGGGAATAGTTAAAGACTGATCTCAGCACACTGACTGGAGAGAGAAGAGAGGTGGGAGGAATAGTTAAAGACTGATCTCAGCACAGTGACTGGAGAGAGAAGAGAGGTGGGGGAATAGTTAAAGACTGATCTCAGCACACTGACTGGAGAGAGAAGAGAGGTGGGAGGAATAGTTAAAGACTGATCTCAGCACACTGACTGGAGAGAGAAGAGAGGTGGGGGAATAGTTAAAGACTGATCTCAGCACACTGACTGGAGAGAGAAGAGAGGTGGGGGAATAGTTAAAGACTGATCTCAGCACACTGACTAGAGAGAGACGAGAGGTGGGGGAATAGTTAAAGACTGATTTCAGCACAGTGACTGGAGAGAGAAGAGAGGTGGGGGAATAGTTAAAGACTGATCTCAGCACACTGACTGGAGAGAGAAGAGAGGTGGAGGAATAGTTAAAGACTGATCTCAGCACACTGACTGGAGAGAGAAGAGAGGTGGGGGAATAGTTAAAGACTGATCTCAGCACACTGACTGGAGAGAGAAGAGAGGTGGGGGGAATAGTTAAAGACTGATCTCAGCACACTGACTGGAGAGAGAGAGAGGTGGGGGAATAGTTAAAGACTGATTTCAGCACAGTGACTGGAGAGAGAAGAGAGGTGGGGGAATAGTTAAAGACTGATCTCAGCACACTGACTAGAGAGAGAAGAGAGGTGGGGGAATAGTTAAAGACTGATCTCAGCACAGTGACTGGAGAGAGAAGAGAGGTGGGGGAATAGTTAAAGACTGATCTCAGCACACTGACTGGAGAGAGAAGAGAGGTGGGGGAATAGTTAAAGACTGATCTCAGCACACTGACTAGAGAGACGAGAGGTGGGGGAATAGTTAAAGACTGATCTCAGCACAGTGACTGGAGAGAGAAGAGAGGTGGGGGAATAGTTAAAGACTGATCTCAGCACACTGACTAGAGAGAGACGAGAGGTGGGGGGAATAGTTAAATACTGATCTCAGCACAGTGACTGGAGAGAGAAGAGAGGTGGGGGAATAGTTAAATACTGATCTCAGCACAGTGACTGGAGAGAGAAGAGAGGTGGGGGAATAGTTAAAGACTGACTGATCTCAGGTGGGGGAATAGTTAAATGACTGATCTCAGCACAGTGACTGGAGAGAGAAGAGAGGTGGGGGAATAGTTAAATACTGATCTCAGCACACTGACTGGAGAGAGAAGAGAGGTGGGGGAATAGTTAAAGACTGATCTCAGCACACTGACTGGAGAGAGAAGAGAGGTGGGGGAATAGTTAAAGACTGATCTCAGCACACTGACTAGAGAGAGACGAGAGGTGGGGAATAGTTAAATACTGATCTCAGCACAGTGACTGGAGAGAGAAGAGAGGTGGGGGAATAGTTAAAGACTGATCTCAGCACACTGACTGAGAGAGAAGAGAGGTGGGGGAATAGTTAAAGACTGATCTCAGCACACTGACTGGAGAGAGAAGAGAGGTGGGGGAATAGTTAAAGACTGATCTCAGCACACTGACTGGGAGAGAAGAGAGGTGGGGAATAGTTAAAGACTGATCTCAGCACAGTGACTGGAGAGAGAAGAGAGGTGGGGGAATAGTTAAAGACTGATCTCAGCACACTGACTGGAGAGAGAAGAGAGGTGGGAGGAATAGTTAAAGACTGATCTCAGCACAGTGACTGGAGAGAGAAGAGAGGTGGGGGAATAGTTAAAGACTGATCTCAGCACACTGACTGGAGAGAGAAGAGAGGTGGGGGAATAGTTAAAGACTGATCTCAGCACACTGACTGGAGAGAAGAGAGGTGGGGGAATAGTTAAATACTGATCTCAGCACACTGACTGAGAGAGAAGAGAGGTGGGGGAATAGTTAAAGACTGATCTCAGCACACTGACTAGAGAGAGACGAGAGGTGGGGAATAGTTAAAGACTGATTTCAGCACAGTGACTGGAGAGAGAAGAGAGGTGGGGGAATAGTTAAAGACTGATCTCAGCACACTGACTGAGAGAGAAGAGAGGTGGGGGAATAGTTAAAGACTGATCTCAGCACAGTGACTGGAGAGAGAAGAGAGGTGGGGGAATAGTTAAAGACTGATCTCAGCACACTGACTGGAGAGAGAAGAGAGGTGGGGGAATAGTTAAAGACTGATCTCAGCACAGTGACTGGAGAGAGAAGAGAGGTGGGGAATAGTTAAAGACTGATCTCAGCACACTGACTGGAGAGAGAAGAGAGGTGGGAGGAATAGTTAAAGACTGATCTCAGCACACTGACTGGAGAGAGAAGAGAGGTGGGGGAATAGTTAAAGACTGATCTCAGCACACTGACTGGAGAGAGAAGAGAGGTGGGGAATAGTTAAAGACTGATCTCAGCACACTGACTAGAGAGAGACGAGAGGTGGGGGGAATAGTTAAAGACTGATTTCAGCACAGTGACTGAGAGAGAAGAGAGGTGGGGGAATAGTTAAAGACTGATCTCAGCACACTGACTGGAGAGAGACGAGAGGTGGGGGAATAGTTAAAGACTGATCTCAGCACAGTGACTGGAGAGAGAAGAGAGGTGGGGGAATAGTTAAAGACTGATCTCAGCACACTGACTGGAGAGAGAAGAGAGGTGCGGGGAATAGTTAAAGACTGATCTCAGCACACTGACTGGAGAGAGAAGAGAGGTGGGGAATAGTTAAAGACTGATCTCAGCACACTGACTGGAGAGAGAGAGAGAGGTGGGGGAATAGTTAAAGACTGATCTCAGCACAGTGACTGGAGAGAGAAGAGAGGTGGGGGAATAGTTAAAGACTGATCTCAGCACACTGACTGAGAGAGAAGAGAGGTGGGAGGAATAGTTAAAGACTGATCTCAGCACAGTGACTGGAGAGAGAAGAGAGGTGGGGGAATAGTTAAAGACTGATCTCAGCACACTGACTGGAGAGAGAAGAGAGGTGGGAGGAATAGTTAAAGACTGATCTCAGCACACTGACTGGAGAGAGAAGAGAGGTGGGGGAATAGTTAAAGACTGATCTCAGCACACTGACTGGAGAGAGAAGAGAGGTGGGGAATAGTTAAAGACTGATCTCAGCACACTGACTAGAGAGAGAGAGAGGTGGGGGAATAGTTAAAGACTGATTTCAGCACAGTGACTGGAGAGAGAAGAGAGGTGGGGGAATAGTTAAAGACTGATCTCAGCACACTGACTGGAGAGAGAAGAGAGGTGGGGGAATAGTTAAAGACTGATCTCAGCACAGTGACTGGAGAGAGAAGAGAGGTGGGGGAATAGTTAAAGACTGATCTCAGCACACTGACTGGAGAGAGAAGAGAGGTGGGAGGAATAGTTAAAGACTGATCTCAGCACAGTGACTGGAGAGAGAAGAGAGGTGGGGGAATAGTTAAAGACTGATCTCAGCACACTGACTGGAGAGAGAAGAGAGGTGGGAGGAATAGTTAAAGACTGATCTCAGCACACTGACTGAGAGAGAAGAGAGGGGGGGAATAGTTAAAGACTGATCTCAGCACACTGACTGGAGAGAGAAGAGAGGTGGGGGAATAGTTAAAGACTGATCTCAGCACACTGACTAGAGAGAGACGAGAGGTGGGGGAATAGTTAAAGACTGATTTCAGCACACTGACTGGAGAGAGAAGAGAGGTGGGGGAATAGTTAAAGACTGATCTCAGCACACTGACTGGAGAGGTGGGGGAATAGTTAAATACTGATCTCAGCACAGTGACTGGGAGGAAGAGAGGTGGGGGAATAGTTAAAGACTGATCTCAGCACACTGACTGGAGAGAGAAGAGAGGTGGGGGAATAGTTAAAGACTGATCTCAGCACACTGACTAGAGAGAGACGAGAGGTGGGGGAATAGTTAAATACTGATCTCAGCACAGTGACTGGAGAGAGAAGAGAGGTGGGGGAATAGTTAAAGACTGATCTCAGCACACTGACTGGAGAGAGAAGAGAGGTGGGGGAATAGTTAAAGACTGATCTCAGCACACTGACTGGAGAGAGAAGAGAGGTGGGGGAATAGTTAAAGACTGATCTCAGCACACTGACTGGAGAGAGAAGAGAGGTGGGGGAATAGTTAAAGACTGATCTCAGCACACTGACTGGAGAGAGAAGAGAGATGGGGGAATAGTTAAAGACTGATCTCAGCACAGTGACTGGAGAGAGAAGAGAGGTGGGGGAATAGTTAAAGACTGATCTCAGCACACTGACTGGAGAGAGAAGAGAGGTGGGGGAATAGTTAAAGACTGATCTCAGCACAGTGACTGGAGAGAGAAGAGAGAGAAGAGAGGTGGGGGAATAGTTAAAGACTGATCTCAGCACAGTGACTGGCGAGAGAAGAGAGAGAAGAGAGGTGGGGGAAGAGTTAAAGACTGATCTCAGCACACTGACTAGAGAGAGAAGAGAGGTGGGGGGAATAGTTAAAGACTGATCTCAGCACAGTGACTGGAGAGAGAAGAGAGGTGGGAGGAATAGTTAAAGACTGATCTCAGCACAGTGACAGTTAAAGACTGATCTCAGCACAGTGACTGGAGAGAGAAGAGAGAGGAGAAGAGAGGTGGGGGGAATAGTTAAAGACTGATCTCAGCACACTGACTGGAGAGAGAAGAGAGGTGGGGGAAGAGTTAAAGACTGATCTCAGCACAGTGACTGGAGAGAGAAGAGAGGTGGGGGAATAGTTAAAGACTGATCTCAGCACACTGACTGGAGAGAGAAGAGAGAAGAGAGGTGGGGGAATAGTTAAAGACTGATCTCAGCACAGTGACTGGGAGAGAGAGAGAGAAGAGAGGTGGGGGAATAGTTAAAGACTGATCTCAGCACACTGACTGAGAGAGAAGAGAGGTGGGGGAATAGGGAGTGACTAGTTGGGAATAGTTAAATACTGATCTCAGCACACTGACTAGTTAAAGACTGATCTCAGCACACTGACTAGAGAGAGACGAGAGGTGGGGGAATAGTTAAAGACTGATCTCAGCACAGTGACTGGAGAGAGAAGAGAGGTGGGGGAATAGTTAAAGACTGATCTCAGCACACTGACTGGAGAGAGAAGAGAGGTGGGGGAATAGTTAAAGACTGATCTCAGCACACTGACTGGAGAGAGAAGAGAGGTGGGGGAATAGTTAAAGACTGATCTCAGCACACTGACTGGAGAGAGAAGAGAGGTGGGGGAATAGTTAAAGACTGATCTCAGCACACTGACTAGAGAGAGACGAGAGGTGGGGGAATAGTTAAAGACTGATTTCAGCACAGTGACTGGAGAGAGAAGAGAGGTGGGGGGAATAGTTAAAGACTGATCTCAGCACACTGACTGGAGAGAGAAGAGAGGTGGGGGAATAGTTAAAGACTGATCTCAGCACAGTGACTGGAGAGAGAAGAGAGGTGGGGGAATAGTTAAAGACTGATCTCAGCACACTGACTGGAGAGAGAAGAGAGGTGGGAGGAATAGTTAAAGACTGATCTCAGCACAGTGACTGGAGAGAGAAGAGAGGTGGGGGAATAGTTAAAGACTGATCTCAGCACACTGACTGGAGAGAGAAGAGAGGTGGGAGGAATAGTTAAAGACTGATCTCAGCACACTGACTGGAGAGAGAAGAGAGGTGGGGGAATAGTTAAATACTGATCTCAGCACACTGACTGGAGAGAGAAGAGAGGTGGGGGAATAGTTAAAGACTGATCTCAGCACACTGACTAGAGAGAGACGAGAGGTGGGGAATAGTTAAAGACTGATTTCAGCACAGTGACTGGAGAGAGAAGAGAGGTGGGGGAATAGTTAAAGACTGATCTCAGCACACTGACTAGAGAGAGACGAGAGGTGGGGGGAATAGTTAAATACTGATCTCAGCACAGTGACTGGAGAGAGAAGAGAGGTGGGGGAATAGTTAAATACTGATCTCAGCACACTGACTGGAGAGAGAAGAGAGGTGGGGGAATAGTTAAAGACTGATCTCAGCACACTGACTAGAGAGAGACGAGAGGTGGGGGAATAGTTAAATACTGATCTCAGCACAGTGACTGGAGAGAGAAGAGAGGTGGGGGAATAGTTAAATACTGATCTCAGCACACTGACTGGAGAGAGAAGAGAGGTGGGGGAATAGTTAAAGACTGATCTCAGCACACTGACTAGAGAGAGACGAGAGGTGGGGGAATAGTTAAATACTGATCTCAGCACAGTGACTGGAGAGAGAAGAGAGGTGGTGGGAATAGTTAAATACTGATCTCAGCACACTGACTGGAGAGAGAAGAGAGGTGGGGGAATAGTTAAAGACTGATCTCAGCACACTGACTGGAGAGAGAAGAGAGGTGGGGGAATAGTTAAAGACTGATCTCAGCACACTGACTGGAGAGAGAAGAGAGGTGGGGGAATAGTTAAAGACTGATCTCAGCACACTGACTGGAGAGAGAAGAGAGGTGGGGGAATAGTTAAAGACTGATCTCAGCACAGTGACTGGAGAGAGAAGAGAGGTGGGGGGAATAGTTAAAGACTGATCTCAGCACACTGACTGGAGAGAGAAGAGAGGTGGGGGAATAGTTAAAGACTGATCTCAGCACAGTGACTGGAGAGAGAAGAGAGAGGAGAGAGAAGAGAGGTGGGGGAATAGTTAAATACTGATCTCAGCACACTGACTGAGAGAGAAGAGAGGTGGGGGAAGAGTTAAAGACTGATCTCAGCACAGTGACTGAGAGAGAAGAGAGGTGGGGGAATAGTTAAAGACTGATCTCAGCACACTGACTGGAGAGAGAAGAGAGGTGGGGGAATAGTTAAAGACTGATCTCAGCACACTGACTGGAGAGAGAAGAGAGAGAAGAGAGGTGGGGAATAGTTAAAGACTGATCTCAGCAGTGACTGGCGAGAGAAGAGAGAGAAGAGAGGTGGGGGAAGAGTTAAAGACTGATCTCAGCACACTGACTAGAGAGAGAAGAGAGGTGGGGGAATAGTTAAAGACTGATCTCAGCACAGTGACTGGAGAGAGAAGAGAGGTGGGAGGAATAGTTAAAGACTGATCTCAGCACAGTGACTGGCGAGAGAAGAGAGGTGGGGGAATAGTTAAAGACTGATCTCAGCACAGTGACTGGAGAGAGAAGAGAGAGAGAGAGAGAAGCGAGGTGGGGGGAATAGTTAAATACTGATCTCAGCACACTGACTGGAGAGAGAAGAGAGGTGGGGGAAGAGTTAAAGACTGATCTCAGCACAGTGACTGGAGAGAGAAGAGAGGTGGGGGAATAGTTAAAGACTGATCTCAGCACACTGACTGGAGAGAGAAGAGAGAGAAGAGAGGTGGGGGAATAGTTAAAGACTGATCTCAGCACAGTGACTGGCGAGAGAAGAGAGAGAAGAGAGGTGGGGGAAGAGTTAAAGACTGATCTCAGCACACTGACTAGAGAGAGAAGAGAGGTGGGGGAATAGTTAAATACTGATCTCAGCACAGTGACTGGAGAGAGAAGAGAGGTGGTGGGAATAGTTAAATACTGATCTCAGCACACTGACTGGAGAGAGAAGAGAGGTGGGGGAATAGTTAAAGACTGATCTCAGCACACTGACTAGAGAGAGACGAGAGGTGGGGGAATAGTTAAATACTGATCTCAGCACAGTGACTGGAGAGAGAAGAGAGGTGGGGGAATAGTTAAAGACTGATCTCAGCACACTGACTGGAGAGAGAAGAGAGGTGGGGGAATAGTTAAAGAATGATCTCAGCACACTGACTGGAGAGAGAAGAGAGGTGGGGGAATAGTTAAAGACTGATCTCAGCACAGTGACTGGAGAGAGAAGAGAGAGGAGAGAGAAGCGAGGTGGGGGAATAGTTAAATACTGATCTCAGCACACTGACTGGAGAGAGAAGAGAGAGAAGAGAGGTGGGGAATAGTTAAAGACTGATCTCAGCACAGTGACTGGCGAGAGAAGAGAGAGAAGAGAGGTGGGGGAAGAGTTAAAGACTGATCTCAGCACACTGACTAGAGAGAGAAGAGAGGTGGGGGAATAGTTAAAGACTGATCTCAGCACAGTGACTGGAGAGAGAAGAGAGGTGGGAGGAATAGTTAAAGACTGATCTCAGCACAGTGACTGGCGAGAGAAGAGAGGTGGGGGAATAGTTAAAGACTGATCTCAGCACAGTGACTGGAGAGAGAAGAGAGAGGAGAGAGAAGCGAGGTGGGGGAATAGTTAAATACTGATCTCAGCACACTGACTGGAAAGAGAAGAGAGGTGGGGGAAGAGTTAAAGACTGATCTCAGCACAGTGACTGGAGAGAGAAGAGAGGTGGGGGAATAGTTAAAGACTGATCTCAGCACACTGACTGGAGAGAGAAGAGAGGTGGGGGAATAGTTAAAGACTGATCTCAGCACACTGACTGGAGAGAGAAGAGAGGTGGGGGAATAGTTAAAGACTGATCTCAGCACACTGACTAGTTAAAGACTGATCTCAGCACACTGACTGGAGAGAGAAGAGAGGTGGGGGAATAGTTAAAGACTGATCTCAGCACAGTGACTGGAGAGAGAAGAGAGGTGGGGGAATAGTTAAAGACTGATCTCAGCACACTGACTGGAGAGAGAAGAGAGGTGGGGGAATAGTTAAAGACTGATCTCAGCACAGTGACTGGAGAGAGAAGAGAGAGGAGAGAGAAGCGAGGTGGGGGGAATAGTTAAATACTGATCTCAGCACACTGACTGGAGAGAGAAGAGAGGTGGGGGAAGAGTTAAAGACTGATCTCAGCACAGTGACTGGAGAGAGAAGAGAGGTGGGGGAATAGTTAAAGACTGATCTCAGCACACTGACTGGAGAGAGAAGAGAGGTGGGGGAATAGTTAAAGACTGATCTCAGCACACTGACTGGAGAGAGAAGAGAGGTGGGAGGAATAGTTAAAGACTGATCTCAGCACACTGACTGGAGAGAGAAGAGAGGTGGGGGAATAGTTAAAGACTGATCTCAGCACACTGACTGGAGAGAGAAGAGAGGTGGGGGAATAGTTAAAGACTGATCTCAGCACACTGACTAGAGAGAGAGAGAGAGGTGGGGGAATAGTTAAAGACTGATCTCAGCACAGTGACTGGAGAGAGAAGAGAGGTGGGGGGAATAGTTAAAGACTGATCTCAGCACACTGACTAGAGAGAGACGAGAGGTGGGGGAATAGTTAAAGACTGATCTCAGCACAGTGACAGTTAAATACTGATCTCAGCACACTGACTGAGAGAGAAGAGAGGTGGGGGAATAGTTAAAGACTGATCTCAGCACACTGACTGAGAGAGACGAGAGGTGGGGGAATAGTTAAATACTGATCTCAGCACAGTGACTGAGAGAGAAGAGAGGTGGGGGAATAGTTAAAGACTGATCTCAGCACACTGACTGGAGAGAGAAGAGAGGTGGGGGAATAGTTAAAGACTGATCTCAGCACACTGACTAGAGAGAGAGAGAGGTGGGGGAATAGTTAAATACTGATCTCAGCACAGTGACTGGAGAGAGAAGAGAGGTGGTGGGAATAGTTAAATACTGATCTCAGCACACTGACTGGAGAGAGAAGAGAGGTGGGGGAATAGTTAAAGACTGATCTCAGCACACTGACTGGAGAGAGAAGAGAGGTGGGGGAATAGTTAAAGACTGATCTCAGCACACTGACTGGAGAGAGAAGAGAGGTGGGGGAATAGTTAAAGACTGATCTCAGCACACTGACTGGAGAGAGAAGAGAGGTGGGGGAATAGTTAAAGACTGATCTCAGCACAGTGACTGGAGAGAGAAGAGAGGTGGGGGAATAGTTAAAGACTGATCTCAGCACACTGACTGGAGAGAGAAGAGAGGTGGGGGAATAGTTAAAGACTGATCTCAGCACAGTGACTGGAGAGAGAAGAGAGAGGAGAGAGAAGCGAGGTGGGGGAATAGTTAAAGACTGATCTCAGCACACTGACTGGAGAGAGAAGAGAGGTGGGGGAAGAGTTAAAGACTGATCTCAGCACAGTGACTGGAGAGAGAAGAGAGGTGGGGGAATAGTTAAAGACTGATCTCAGCACACTGACTGGAGAGAGAAGAGAGGTGGGGGAATAGTTAAAGACTGATCTCAGCACACTGACTGGAGAGAGAAGAGAGAGAAGAGAGGTGGGGGAATAGTTAAAGACTGATCTCAGCAGTGACTGGCGAGAGAAGAGAGAGAAGAGAGGTGGGGGAAGAGTTAAAGACTGATCTCAGCACACTGACTAGAGAGAGAAGAGAGGTGGGGGAATAGTTAAAGACTGATCTCAGCACAGTGACTGGAGAGAGAAGAGAGGTGGGAGGAATAGTTAAAGACTGATCTCAGCACAGTGACTGGCGAGAGAAGAGAGGTGGGGGAATAGTTAAAGACTGATCTCAGCACAGTGACTGGAGAGAGAAGGGGAGAAGCGAGGTGGGGGAATAGACTGATCTCAGCACACTGACTGGAGAGAGAAGAGAGGTGGGGGAAGAGTTAAAGACTGATCTCAGCACAGTGACTGGAGAGAGAAGAGAGGTGGGGGAATAGTTAAAGACTGATCTCAGCACACTGACTGGAGAGAGAAGAGAGAGAAGAGAGGTGGGGGAATAGTTAAAGACTGATCTCAGCACAGTGACTGGCGAGAGAAGAGAGAAGAGAGAGGTGGGGGAAGAGTTAAAGACTGATCTCAGCACACTGACTAGAGAGAGAAGAGAGGTGGGGGAATAGTTAAATACTGATCTCAGCACAGTGACTGGAGAGAGAAGAGAGGTGGTGGGAATAGTTAAATACTGATCTCAGCACACTGACTGGAGAGAGAAGAGAGGTGGGGGAATAGTTAAAGACTGATCTCAGCACACTGACTAGAGAGAGACGAGAGGTGGGGGAATAGTTAAAGACTGATCTCAGCACAGTGACTGGAGAGAGAAGAGAGGTGGGGGAATAGTTAAAGACTGATCTCAGCACACTGACTGGAGAGAGAAGAGAGGTGGGGGGAATAGTTAAAGAATGATCTCAGCACACTGACTGGAGAGAGAAGAGAGGTGGGGGAATAGTTAAAGACTGATCTCAGCACAGTGACTGGAGAGAGAAGAGAGAGGAGAGAGAAGCGAGGTGGGGGAATAGTTAAATACTGATCTCAGCACACTGACTGAGAGAAGAGAGAGAAGAGAGGTGGGGGAATAGTTAAAGACTGATCTCAGCACAGTGACTGAGAGAAGAGAGAGAAGAGAGGTGGGGGAAGAGTTAAAGACTGATCTCAGCACACTGACTAGAGAGAGAAGAGAGGTGGGGGAATAGTTAAAGACTGATCTCAGCACAGTGACTGGAGAGAGAAGAGAGGTGGGAGGAATAGTTAAAGACTGATCTCAGCACAGTGACTGGCGAGAGAAGAGAGGTGGGGGAATAGTTAAAGACTGATCTCAGCACAGTGACTGGAGAGAGAAGAGAGAGAGAGAGAAGAGGTGGGGGAATAGTTAAATACTGATCTCAGCACACTGACTGGAAAGAGAAGAGAGGTGGGGGAAGAGTTAAAGACTGATCTCAGCACAGTGACTGGAGAGAGAAGAGAGGTGGGGGAATAGTTAAAGACTGATCTCAGCACACTGACTGGAGAGAGAAGAGAGGTGGGGGAATAGTTAAAGACTGATCTCAGCACACTGACTGGAGAGAGAAGAGAGGTGGGGGAATAGTTAAAGACTGATCTCAGCACAGTGACTGGCGAGAGAAGAGAGAGAAGAGAGGTTGGGGGAAGAGTTAAAGACTGATCTCAGCACACTGACTAGAGAGAGAAGAGAGGTGGGGGAATAGTTAAATACTGATCTCAGCACAGTGACTGGAGAGAGAAGAGAGGTGGGGGAATAGTTAAATACTGATCTCAGCACACTGACTGGAGAGAGAAGAGAGGTGGGGGAATAGTTAAAGACTGATCTCAGCACACTGACTAGAGAGAGACGAGAGGTGGGGGAATAGTTAAATACTGATCTCAGCACAGTGACTGGAGAGAGAAGAGAGGTGGTGGGAATAGTTAAATACTGATCTCAGCACACTGACTGGAGAGAGAAGAGAGGTGGGGGGAATAGTTAAAGACTGATCTCAGCACACTGACTGGAGAGAGAAGAGAGGTGGGGGAATAGTTAAAGACTGATCTCAGCACACTGACTGGAGAGAGAAGAGAGGTGGGGGAATAGTTAAAGACTGATCTCAGCACAGTGACTGGAGAGAGAGAGAAGAGGTGGGGGAATAGTTAAAGACTGATCTCAGCACACTGACTGGAGAGAGAAGAGAGGTGGGGGAATAGTTAAAGACTGATCTCAGCACAGTGACTGAGAGAGAAGAGAGGTGGGGGAATAGTTAAAGACTGATCTCAGCACACTGACTGGAGAGAGAAGAGAGGTGGGGGAATAGTTAAAGACTGATCTCAGCACACTGACTGGAGAGAGAAGAGAGGTGGGGGAATAGTTAAAGACTGATCTCAGCACAGTGACTGAGAGAAGAGAGAGAAGAGAGGTTGGGGGAAGAGTTAAAGACTGATCTCAGCACACTGACTAGAGAGAGAAGAGAGGTGGGGGAATAGTTAAATACTGATCTCAGCACAGTGACTGGAGAGAGAAGAGAGGTGGTGGGAATAGTTAAATACTGATCTCAGCACACTGACTGGAGAGAGAAGAGAGGTGGGGGAATAGTTAAAGACTGATCTCAGCACACTGACTAGAGAGAGACGAGAGGTGGGGGAATAGTTAAATACTGATCTCAGCACAGTGACTGGAGAGAGAAGAGAGGTGGGGGAATAGTTAAATACTGATCTCAGCACACTGACTGGAGAGAGAAGAGAGGTGGGGGAATAGTTAAAGACTGATCTCAGCACACTGACTGGAGAGAGAAGAGAGGTGGGGGAATAGTTAAAGACTGATCTCAGCACACTGACTGGAGAGAGAAGAGAGGTGGGGGAATAGTTAAAGACTGATCTCAGCACAGTGACTGAGAGAAGAGAGAGAGAGAGAAGGAGGTGGGGGAATAGTTAAATACTGATCTCAGCACACTGACTGGAGAGAGAAGAGAGGTGGGGGAATAGTTAAAGACTGATCTCAGCACAGTGACTGGAGAGAGAAGAGAGGTGGGGGAATAGTTAAAGACTGATCTCAGCACACTGACTGGAGAGAGAAGAGAGGTGGGGGAATAGTTAAAGACTGATCTCAGCACACTGACTGGAGAGAGAAGAGAGAGAAGAGAGGTGGGGGAATAGTTAAAGACTGATCTCAGCACAGTGACTGAGAGAAGAGAGAGAAGAGAGGTGGGGGAAGAGTTAAAGACTGATCTCAGCACACTGACTAGAGAGAGAAGAGAGGTGGGGGAATAGTTAAAGACTGATCTCAGCACACTGACTGGAGAGAGAAGAGAGGTGGAGGAATAGTTAAAGACTGATCTCAGCACAGTGACTGGCGAGAGAAGAGAGAGAAGAGAGGTGGGGGAAGAGTTAAAGACTGATCTCAGCACACTGACTAGAGAGAGAAGAGAGGTGGGGGAATAGTTAAAGACTGATCTCAGCACACTGACTGGAGAGAGAAGAGAGGTGGGGGAATAGTTAAAGACTGATCTCAGCACACTGACTAGAGAGAGAAGAGAGGTGGGGGGGGAATAGTTAAAGACTGATCTCAGCACACTGACTGGAGAGAGAAGAGAGGTGGGGGAATAGTTAAATACTGATCTCAGCACACTGACTGGAGAGAGAAGAGAGGTGGGGGAATAGTTAAAGACTGATCTCAGCACACTGACTGGAGAGAGAAGAGAGGTGGGGGAATAGTTAAAGACTGATCTCAGCACAGTGACTGGCGAGAGAAGAGAGAGAAGAGAGGTGGGGGAAGAGTTAAAGACTGATCTCAGCACACTGACTAGAGAGAGAAGAGAGGTGGGGGAATAGTTAAAGACTGATCTCAGCACAGTGACTGGAGAGAGAAGAGAGGTGGGAGGAATAGTTAAAGACTGATCTCAGCACAGTGACTGGCGAGAGAAGAGAGGTGGGGGAATAGTTAAAGACTGATCTCAGCACAGTGACTGGAGAGAGAAGAGAGAGGAGAGAGAAGCGAGGTGGGGGAATAGTTAAATACTGATCTCAGCACACTGACTGGAGAGAGAAGAGAGGTGGGGGAAGAGTTAAAGACTGATCTCAGCACAGTGACTGGAGAGAGAAGAGAGGTGGGGGAATAGTTAAAGACTGATCTCAGCACACTGACTGGAGAGAGAAGAGAGGTGGGGGAATAGTTAAAGACTGATCTCAGCACACTGACTGGAGAGAGAAGAGAGAGAAGAGAGGTGGGGAATAGTTAAAGACTGATCTCAGCACAGTGACTGGCGAGAGAAGAGAGAGAAGAGAGGTTGGGGGAAGAGTTAAAGACTGATCTCAGCACACTGACTAGAGAGAGAAGAGAGGTGGGGGAATAGTTAAATACTGATCTCAGCACAGTGACTGGAGAGAGAAGAGAGGTGGTGGGAATAGTTAAATACTGATCTCAGCACACTGACTGGAGAGAGAAGAGAGGTGGGGGAATAGTTAAAGACTGATCTCAGCACACTGACTAGAGAGAGACGAGAGGTGGGGGAATAGTTAAATACTGATCTCAGCACAGTGACTGGAGAGAGAAGAGAGGTGGTGGGAATAGTTAAATACTGATCTCAGCACACTGACTGGAGAGAGAAGAGAGGTGGGGGAATAGTTAAAGACTGATCTCAGCACACTGACTGGAGAGAGAAGAGAGGTGGGGGAATAGTTAAAGACTGATCTCAGCACACTGACTGGAGAGAGAAGAGAGGTGGGGGAATAGTTAAAGACTGATCTCAGCACAGTGACTGGAGAGAGAAGAGAGAGGAGAGAGAAGCGAGGTGGGGGAATAGTTAAATACTGATCTCAGCACACTGACTGGAGAGAGAAGAGAGGTGGGGGAATAGTTAAAGACTGATCTCAGCACACTGACTGGAGAGAGAGAAGAGAGGTGGGGGAATAGTTAAAGACTGATCTCAGCACACTGACTGGAGAGAGAAGAGAGGTGGGGAATAGTTAAAGACTGATCTCAGCACACTGACTGGAGAGAGAAGAGAGAGAAGAGAGGTGGGGGAATAGTTAAAGACTGATCTCAGCACAGTGACTGGCGAGAGAAGAGAGAGAAGAGAGGTGGGGGAATAGTTAAAGACTGATCTCAGCACACTGACTAGAGAGAGAAGAGAGGTGGGGGAATAGTTAAAGACTGATCTCAGCACACTGACTGGAGAGAGAAGAGAGGTGGGAGGAATAGTTAAAGACTGATCTCAGCACAGTGACTGGCGAGAGAAGAGAGAGAAGAGAGGTGGGGGAAGAGTTAAAGACTGATCTCAGCACACTGACTAGAGAGAGAAGAGAGGTGGGGGAATAGTTAAAGACTGATCTCAGCACACTGACTGGAGAGAGAAGAGAGGTGGGGGAATAGTTAAAGACTGATCTCAGCACACTGACTAGAGAGAGAAGAGAGGTGGGGGAATAGTTAAAGACTGATCTCAGCACACTGACTGGAGAGAGAAGAGAGGTGGGGGAATAGTTAAATACTGATCTCAGCACACTGACTGGAGAGAGAAGAGAGGTGGGGGAATAGTTAAATACTGATCTCAGCACACTGACTGGAGAGATAAGAGAGGTGGGGGAATAGTTAAAGACTGATCTCAGCACAGTGACTGGCGAGAGAAGAGAGAGAAGAGAGGTAGTGGGGAATAGTTAAAGACTGATCTCAGCACACTGACTGGAGAGAGAAGAGAGGTGGGGGAATAGATAAAGACTGATCTCAGCACAGTGACTGAGAGAAGAGAGAGAAGAGAGGTAGTGGGGAATAGTTAAAGACTGATCTCAGCACAGTGACGAGAGAGAAGAGAGATGGGGGAATAGTTAAAGACTGATCTCAGCACACTGACTGGAGAGAGAAGAAAGAGAAGAGAGGTAGTGGGGAATAGTTAAAGACTGATCTCAGCACAGTGACTGGAGAGAGAAGAGAGGTGGGGGAATAGTTAAAGACTGATCTCAGCACAGTGACTGGAGAGAGAAGAAAGAGAAGAGAGGTAGTGGGGAATAGTTAAAGACTGATCTCAACACAGTGACTGGAGAGAGAAGAAAGAGAAGAGAGGTAGTGGGGAATAGTTAAAGACTGATCTCAGCACAGTGACGAGAGAGAAGAAAGAGAAGAGAGGTAGGGGGGAATAGTTAAAGACTGATCTCAACACTCAGCTAGCTTCCCCTGATTCACCTTACTGCCATGCTGTGTGAAGGAGAGGGATATTGGAGAGGACTTCACACCTGAACATCAACATGTTGACCCCTGCTGTATCTGTTATAACCCTTTAAACAGAAAGCTATGCTGTTGGCCTTTCCTCTGTGTTGGTTGTTGCAGTCTGTCAGACACACAATAACACATTTGGAAGAGTCTGCTGTAGGTGAAGCAGTCACTGTGCTTTCCTCCAGACATGTGCACACACACATTCAATCACCTTTCACCCCAGTACACCTCACCTATGTCTCAGTTCATACTGCTGTGTCAAATAGCTAGTGGCCGTTGAGTCAATACCATTTCCTTCCACTCACTAACCCCTAATGCACGTTGAAGTGCTTGGCTTAGGGAGTGGAGGGAGGAGAAGAGTCTGCCTTGTTCCTTCCTGCTGGTGTTGTTGTAGTCTGTCTGGCTGACGTTGAATAGAGACCACATAATATCAGAGTGGATATCAGGTAGTGGAGACACCATGTCAGACGCCTCTGTGGTTAGATACAGTGTCTGACATGGTGTCTGTTAGATACAGTGTCTGACAGGGTCTCTGTTGTGAGATACAGTGTCTGACAGGGTCTCTGTTGTTAGATACAGTGTCTGACAGGGTCTCTGTTGTTAGATACAGTGTCTGACAGGGTCTCTGTTGTTAGATACAGTGTCTGACAGGGTCTCTGTTGTTAGATACAGTGTCTGACAGGTGTCTCTGTTGTTAGATACAGTGTCTGACAGGGTCTCTGTTGTTAGATACAGTGTCTGACATGGTGTCTCTGTTGTTAGATACAGTGTCTGACATGGTGTCTCTGTTGTTAGATACAGTGTCTGACATGGTGTCTCTGTTGTTAGATACAGTGTCTGACATGGTGTCTCTGTTGTTAGATACAGTGTCTGACAGGGTCTCTGTTGTTAGATACAGTGTCTGACAGGGTCTCTGTTGTTAGATACAGTGTCTGACAGGGTCTCTGTTGTTAGATACAGTGTCTGACAGGGTGTCTCTGTTGTTAGATACAGTGTCTGACAGGGTGTCTCTGTTGTTAGATACAGTGTCTGACATGGTGTCTCTGTTGTTAGATACAGTGTCTGACAGGGTCTCTGTTGTTAGATACAGTGTCTGACAGGGTGTCTGTTGTTAGATACAGTGTCTGACAGGGTGTCTCTGTTGTTAGATACAGTGTCTGACATGGTGTCTGTTAGATACAGTGTCTGACATGGTGTCTCTGTTGTTAGATACAGTGTCTGACATGGTGTCTCTGTTAGATACAGTGTCTGACATGGTGTCTCTGTTGTTAGATACAGTGTCTGACAGGGTGTCTCTGTTGTTAGATACAGTGTCTGACATGGTGTCTCTGTTGTTAGATACAGTGTCTGACATGGTGTCTCTGTTGTTAGATACAGTGTCTGACATGGTGTCTCTGTTGTTAGATACAGTGTCTGACATGGTGTCTCTGTTGTTAGATACAGTGTCTGACATGGTGTCTCTGTTGTTAGATACAGTGTCTGACAGGGTGTCTCTGTTGTTAGATACAGTGTCTGACATGGTGTCTCTGTTGTTAGATACAGTGTCTGACAGGGTCTCTGTTGTTAGATACAGTGTCTGACAGGGTGTCTCTGTTGTTAGATACAGTGTCTGACAGGTGTCTCTGTTGTTAGATACAGTGTCTGACAAAGTGTCTCTGTTGTTAGATACAGTGTCTGACATGGTGTCTGTTAGATACAGTGTCTGACATGGTCTCTGTTGTTAGATACAGTGTCTGACATGGTGTCTCTGTTGTTAGATACAGTGTCTGACAGGGTCTCTGTTGTTAGATGCAGTGTCTGACAGGGTGTCTGTTGTTAGATACAGTGTCTGACAGGGTCTCTGTTGTTAGATACAGTGTCTGACATGGTGTCTGTTAGATACAGTGTCTGACATGGTGTCTCTGTTGTTAGATACAGTGTCTGACATGGTGTCTCTGTTGTTAGATACAGTGTCTGACATGGTGTCTCTGTTGTTAGATACAGTGTCTGACATGGTGTCTCTGTTGTTAGATACAGTGTCTGACATGGGTGTCTGTTGTTAGATACAGTGTCTGACAAGGGTCTCTGTTGTTAGATACAGTGTCTGACAAAGTGTCTCTGTTGTTAGATACAGTGTCTGACATGGTGTCTGTTAGATACAGTGTCTGACATGGTCTCTGTTGTTAGATACAGTGTCTGACAGGGTCTCTGTTGTTAGATACAGTGTCTGACAGGGTCTCTGTTGTTAGATACAGTGTCTGACATGGTGTCTCTGTTGTTAGATACAGTGTCTGACAGGGGGTCTCTGTTGTTAGATACAGTGTCTGACAAAGTGTCTCTGTTGTTAGATACAGTGTCTGACATGGTGTCTGTTAGATACAGTGTCTGACATGGTCTCTGTTGTTAGATACAGTGTCTGACATGGTGTCTCTGTTGTTAGATACAGTGTCTGACAGGGTCTCTGTTGTTAGATACAGTGTCTGACAGGGTGTCTGTTGTTAGATACAGTGTCTGACAGGGTCTCTGTTGTTAGATACAGTGTCTGACATGGTGTCTGTTAGATACAGTGTCTGACATGGTGTCTCTGTTGTTAGATACAGTGTCTGACATGGTGTCTCTGTTGTTAGATACAGTGTCTGACAGGGTCTCTGTTGTTAGATACAGTGTCTGACAGGGGGTCTCTGTTGTTAGATACAGTGTCTGACATGGTGTCTCTGTTGTTAGATACAGTGTCTGACAGGGTCTCTGTTGTTAGATACAGTGTCTGACAGGGTGTCTCTGTTGTTAGATACAGTGTCTGACAGGGTCTCTGTTGTTAGATACAGTGTCTGACATGGTGTCTCTGTTGTTAGATACAGTGTCTGACAGGGTGTCTCTGTTGTTAGATACAGTGTCTGACAGGGTGTCTCTGTTGTTAGATACAGTGTCTGACAGGGTGTCTCTGTTGTTAGATACAGTGTCTGACAGGGTCTCTGTTGTTAGATACAGTGTCTGACATGGTGTCTCTGTTGTTAGATACAGTGTCTGACATGGTGTCTCTGTTGTTAGATACAGTGTCTGACATGGTGTCTGTTAGATACAGTGTCTGACATGGTGTCTCTGTTGTTAGATACAGTGTCTGACATGGTGTCTGTTAGATACAGTGTCTGACATGGTGTCTCTGTTGTTAGATACAGTGTCTGACATGGTGTCTCTGTTGTTAGATACAGTGTCTGACATGGTGTCTGTTGTTAGATACAGTGTCTGACATGGTGTCTGTTAGATACAGTGTCTGACATGGTGTCTGTTAGATACAGTGTCTGACATGGTGTCTCTGTTGTTAGATACAGTGTCTGACATGGTGTCTCTGTTAGATACAGTGTCTGACATGGTGTCTGTTGTTAGATACAGTGTCTGACATGGTGTCTCTGTTGTTAGATACAGTGTCTGACATGGTGTCTCTGTTGTTAGATACAGTGTCTGACATGGTGCCTCTGTTGTTAGATACAGTGTCTGACAGGGTCTCTGTTGTTAGATACAGTGTCTGACAGGGTCTCTGTTGTTAGATACAGTGTCTGACATGGTGTCTCTGTTGTTAGATACAGTGTCTGACATGGTGTCTCTGTTGTTAGATACAGTAGACATGTCTGATACAGTGTGACAGGGTCTCTGTTGTTAGATACAGTGTCTGACAGGGTCTCTGTTAGATACAGTGTCTGACAGGGTGTCTGTTGTTAGATACAGTGTCTGACATGGTGTCTCTGTTGTTAGATACAGTGTCTGACATGGTGTCTCTGTTAGATACAGTGTCTGACATGGTGTCTGTTGTTAGATACAGTGTCTGCCAGGGTCTCTGTTGTTAGATACAGTGTCTGACAGGGTCTCTGTTAGATATGGTGTCTCTGTTGTTAGATACAGTGTCTGACATGGTGTCTCTGTTGTTAGATACAGTGTCTGACATGGTGTCTCTGTTGTTAGATACAGTGTCTGACATGGTGTCTCTGTTGTTAGATACAGTGTCTGTCATGGTGTCTCTGTTGTTAGATACACAGTGTCTGACAGGGTGTCTCTGTTGTTAGATACAGTGTCTGACATGGTGTCTCTGTTGTTAGATACAGTGTCTGACAGGGTGTCTCTGTTGTTAGATACACAGTGTTGTAACTCTGAGTTATCACAGCACTGATCTTAGTTTCAGTGTGTGTTTATGAAAGGAGAGCAAGGCACTGAACCCTAATTGCTCCTGTCTCTCTGGATGAGAGCGTCTGCTAAATCACTCATGTAAATGTAAACACAGGACTACATGGAAAACAGGGAATTTAACTGTGGGTCATTGAGCCGTGTTGGGATCCATGTTTTGGGGTGAAAGGAAGTCTGGGTCTTAGTGACACCCTAATTCCCAATATAGTGCACTACTTTGGGCCAGAGCCCATGAGGTTCTATCCTATAATAATAATAATAATATATGCCATTTAGCAGACGCTTTTATCCAAAGCGACATGTGTGCATACATTCTACGTATGGGTGGTCCCGGGAATCGAACCCACTACCCTGGGGTTACAAGTGCCATGCTCTACCAACTGAGCTACAGAAGGACCCACCTAAACAGATCACATGTCTAAAGTCAACGTCTTGTGATTGTCCACTGTCAGCCACATCATTGTGTGGTCTTTCAATCAGCTACTGTATCCTCTCCTAGATAGCTTAGGGAAATACCAATAATAATACCACGACCATGGGCTGACTGTGTGTGTGTGTGTGTGTGTGCGTGTGTGTGTGTATGGTAGACTAGAAGTGGATGTAAACAATAGTAGCAGTGTGACTGTGTGTGTGTGTGTGTGTGTGTGTGTGTGTGTGTGCGTGTGTGTGTGTGTGTGTGTGTGTGTGTGTGCGCGTGTGTGCGTGTGCGCGTGTGCGCGCGTGCGTGTGTGCGTGTGTGCGTGTGTGCGTGCGTGTGTGCGTGTGTGTGTTTCTGTGGTAGACTGGATGCAAACAATAGTAGCAGTGTGACTGTGTGAATCCTCTCTGTACTGTTTGATTCTCCTCAAGGTTCTTCTGAAACAGAGTCCCAAATTAGATGTATCACTAGGCGAAGGAGAAAATCATTTTCCTTTTGGTGATACTAATAACAGGAAGGGCCCAATGCTGTGTTTTCTCTCTGTAACAGTGTGTGAATGGAACTATACTCAGTCAATATTAACCTTCTCTCAGACCTCCTAGACATTCAGACCTCTTCTGTTTGCTCTACCATGCCAACTCTCCCTTGTCAACTCTCTCTTGCCTTTTCTCATTACCCTCTTTCTCATTTCTCCCTCCATCTGTCTCCCTGTTTCTTTGTATTTTCCCCTCTCTCTCTCTCTCTCTCTCTCTCTCTCTCTCTCTCTCTCTCTCTCTCTCTCTCTCTCTCTCTCTCCCTCTCTCTCTCTCTCTCTCTCTCTCTCTCTCTCTCTCTCTCTCTTTCTCCCCTCTCTCTCTCTCTCTCTCTCTCTCTCTCTCTCTCTCTCTCTCTCTCTCTCTCTCTCTCTCTCTCTCTCTCTCTCTGCCCAGCCTGCAGTAAGAAGCTCACATTTCTTTTCTCTAGTCATTGTTTACGGCCTGCTGTTTAATAACTCCAGGGCATCTTGATCATAGTGTCTCGTTAAATCCAGCTGACAATAATTGTAAACTCAACTGACACAGAACAGGAAATAGACTACAGTCACATTTTACTTGCTCCTTGTGTGTGTGTTCATGCCATTTTACCTATGTACCAACCTTGACTCTTGTATTTTTAGACCTAGCAGCATATTGCCTCAAAACTGTTACACAACCTGGTCGCTATTGGTTTTTACAACCATCCAAATTGCTGTAAAAAGACTGTCTCTAGAATACTGGATACTGGTGTAGAGATGAGATTGGGTAAGGCTGTGTTCATCTCCATAGTAATTAATCTGTGGGACTACTTCCTGGTGGAAGGATCCTGTTGTGTTCATCTCCATAGTAATTCATCTGTGGGACTACTTCCTGATGGAAGGATCCTGTTGTGTTCATCTCCATAGTAATTT
Organism: Oncorhynchus keta; assembly: GCF_023373465.1. NCBI lineage: Eukaryota > Metazoa > Chordata > Actinopteri > Salmoniformes > Salmonidae > Oncorhynchus > Oncorhynchus keta. Next base: position 32,184 of record NW_026288401.1, read on the forward strand.
ATCTGTGGGACTACTTCCTGATGGAAGGATCCTGTTGTGTTCATCTCCATAGTAATTTATCTGTGGGACTACTTCCTGATGGAAGGATCCTGTTGTGTTCATCTCCATAGTAATTCATCTGTGGGACTACGTCCTGATGGAAGGATCCTGTTGTGTTCATCTCCATAGTAATTTATCTGTGGGACTACTTCCTGATGGAAGGATCCTGTTGTGTTCATCTCCATAGTAATTTATCTGTGGGACTACTTCCTGATGGAAGGATCCTGTTGTGTTCATCTCCATAGTAATTCATCTGTGGGACTACTTCCTGATGGAAGGATCCTGTTGTGTTCATCTCCACAGTAATGGAGTATCTGTGGGACTAGTCCCGTTGTCTCTATGTACAGTACCATGGATCAGTGTAAAGACATCTCCATAGTAATTCATCTGTAAAGGGACTAGTACCATGGATGGAAGGATTCCTAGTGTTGTCTCTATTAGTACAGTCTCCATAGTAATTTATCTGTGGGACTAGTTCCTGATGGAAGGATCCTAGTGTTGTCTATTATCTCCATAGTAAAGACATTCCTATCTGTTGGACTATTAGTACAGTACCATGGATGGAAGACATTCCTAGTTGTGTTCATCTCCACAGTACCATGGATCAGTAAAGACATCCTAGTCCCCTATTAGTGATCCTAAAGTCCCTAGTCCTGTTGTCTCTATTAGTACAGTACCATGGATCAGTGTAAAGACATTCCTAGTCCTGTTGTCTCTATTAGTACAGTACCATGGATCAGTGTAAAGACATTCCTAGTCCCGTTGTCTCTATTAGTACAGTACCATGGATCAGTGTAAAGACATTCCTAGTCCTGTTGTCTCTATTAGTACAGTATCATGGATCAGTGTAAAGACATTCCTAGTCCCGTTGTCTCTATTAGTACAGTATCATGGATCAGTGTAAAGACATTCCTAGTCCTGTTGTCTCTATTAGTACAGTATCATGGATCAGTGTAAAGACATTCCTAGTCCTGTTGTCTCTATTAGTACAGTATCATGGATCAGTGTAAAGACATTCCTAGTCCCGTTGTCTCTATTAGTACAGTATCATGGATCAGTGTAAAGACATTCCTAGTCCTGTTGTCTCTATTAGTACAGTACCATGGATCAGTGTAAAGACATTCCTAGTCCTGTTGTCTCTATTAGTACAGTACCATGGATCAGTGTAAAGACATTCCTAGTCCTGTTGTCTCTATTAGTACAGTATCATGGATCAGTGTAAAGACATTCCTAGTCCTGTTGTCTCTATTAGTACAGTACCATGGATCAGTGTAAAGACATTCCTAGTCCCGTTGTCTCTATTAGTACAGTATCATGGATCAGTGTAAAGACATTCCTAGTCCTGTTGTCTCTATTAGTACAGTATCATGGATCAGTGTAAAGACATTCCTAGTCCTGTTGTCTCTATTAGTACAGTATCATGGTCAGTGTAAAGACATTCCTAGTCCTGTTGTCTCTATTAGTACAGTATCATGGTCAGTGTAAAGACATTCCTCGACCCTCTTCCTTCCTGGTGGGCTTGGAAAAAAGAGGCTTCTGGGATTCATATGTATCTCAGTGGTGATGTTTTTCCACTGTGTTCTCTGTAGAGTACATGGTGCCTGCCAACTGGTACATCATGTAGAGAGTAGAGACATATGCAATGGCTTTGTGTTGGGATTTCATCTTGTAAACTAGCCTGAAATGTACTGTTAAATGGATCAAGGGAGGTTTGATTGTTGCCTATAAAGACACTAGTCCTCCCCCTATAAAGACACTAGAATCCTCCCCCTATAAAGACACTAGAGTCCTCCCCCTATAAAGACACTAGAGTCCTCCCCCTATAAAGACACTAGAATCCTCCCCCTATAAAGACACTAGAGTCCTCCCCTATAAAGACACTAGAGTCCTCCCCCTATAAAGACACTAGAGTCCTCCCCTATAAAGACACTAGAGTCCTCCCCCTATAAAGACACTAGAGTCCTCCCCCTATAAAGACACTAGAGTCCTCCCCCTATAAAGACACTAGAGAACCCTCCCCTATAAAGACACAAGTCCTTCCCCTATAAAGACACTAGAGTCCTCCCCCTATAAAGACACTAGAGTCCTCCCCCTATAAAGACACGAGTCCTCCCCTATAAAGACACGAGTCCTTCCCCTATAAAGACACTAGAGTCCTCCCCCTATAAAGACACTAGAGTCCTCCCCCTATAAAGACACGAGTCCTCCCCCTATAAAGACACTAGAGTCCTCCCCTATAAAGACACTAGAGTCCTCCCCTATAAAACACACTAGAGTCCTCCCCTATAAAGACACGAGTCCTTCCCCTATAAAGACACCAGAGTCCTCCCCTATAAGGACTATTGGAACACCTCACCCTAGAATTCAGAACAGATCAATTGTGTGGTTCATCTGAGTTAATTACATTTATATATTACAGTGGGGGAGGGGAACATGTTCAGCATATGGGATATGGGAAGTCTGGTCGCAATTAATCAGGTGTCAAGTCATGACAAAGGAAATGTGTGTTTGCAATCACACGCTACATGGTTCCCTAAACAGCCGGACCACCTAATGAAGATGTTTGTCATTTTCAGAGCACTACAGCTCCAGACACTGCAACACACACACACACACACACACACACACACACACACACACACACACACACACACACACACACACACACACACACACACACACACACACACACACACACACACACACACACACACACACACACACACACACACACACACACACACAGCACTGTGGTTTCACACACACCATGGAATGTGTGATAAAGAATAGGCCTCACAATAAAATGAGATCATATGCTGAAAATAGGCTTTGAGGCAGATTAGTTGACATACTCTGTTCTGTGGTGAATGGGAATGAATGGAGGATGGCTCTGTGGTGAATAGGAATGAATGGAGGATGGCTCTGTGGTGAATGGGAATGAATGGAGGATGGCTCTGTGGTGTATGGGAATGAATGGAGGATGGCTCTGTGGTGAATGGGAATGAATAGAGGATGGCTCTGTGGTGAATGGGAATGAATGGAGGATGGCTCTGTGGTGAATGGGAATGAATGGAGGATGCCTCTGTGGTGAATGGGAATGAATGGAGGATGGCTCTGTGGTGAATGGGAATGAATGGAGGATGATTCTGTGGTGAATGGGAATGAATGTGGTGAATTGGAATGAATGGAGGACGATTCTGTGGTGAATGGGAATTAATGGAGGACGATTCTGTGGTGAATGGGAATGAATGGAGGACGATTCTGTGGTGAATGGGAATGAATGGAGGATGATTCTGTGGTGAATGGGAATGAATGGAGGATGATTCTGTGGTGAATGGGAATGAATGGAGGACGATCCTGTGGTGAATGGGAATGAATGGAGGACGATTCTGTGGTGAATGGGAATTAATGGAGGATGATTCTGTGGTGAATGGGAATGACTGGAGGACGATTCTATGTTGAATGGGAATGAATGGAGGATGATTCTGTGGTGAATGGGAATGAATGGAGGACGGCTCTGTGGTGAATGGGAATGAATGGAGGACGATTCTGTGGTGAATGGAATGAATGGAGGACGATTCTGTGGTGAATGGGAATTAATGGAGGATGATTCTGTGGTGAATGGAAATTAATGGAGGACGATTCTGTGGTGAAGGGGAATGAATGGAGGACGGCTCTGTGGTGAATGGGAATGAATGGAGGACGATTCTGTGGTGAAGGGGAATGAATGGAGGACGGCTCTGTGGTGAATGGGAATGAATGGAGGACGGCTCTGTGCATTAAATAATAGATTAGTGCCAGTTGATCAGAAGCTTCAACCTGCCGTTGTTGTAGAGCTGCTACTGGACATACTCCTGTAGTAACAGATGATTGGTCTATAGCTACTGTACTAACAGATGATTGTTCTATAGCTCCTGTACTAACAGATGATTGGTCTATAGCTCCTGTACTAACAGATGATTGGTCTATAGCTCCTGTACTAACAGATGATTGGTCTATTGCTCCTGTACTAACAGATGATTGGTCTATTGCTCCTGTACTAACAGATGATTGGTCTATATCCTGTACTGAAGACGGCTCTTTACATCACTTTGGCAACAATGTGAGACGTTGTGTGTGTGTGTGTGTGTGTGTGATGTGTGTGTGTGTGTGTGTGTGTGTGTGTGTGTGTGTGTGTGTGTGTGTGTGTGTGTGTGTGTGTGTGTGTGTGTGTGTGTGTGTGTGTGTGTGTGTGTGTGAGACTGGATGCAGGGAGAGGAGAGTCTCTATATATATATAGAGTCTCTGTATAATGACAGATAACGTGTCCCATGTACATGACCTCTAGTCTATAGAGTCTCTGTATAATAACAGATAACGTGTCCCATGTACATGACCTCTAGTCTATAGAGTCTCTGTATAATGACAGATAACGTGTCCCATGTACATGACCTCTAGTCTATAGAGTCTCTGTATAATGACAGATAACGTGTCCCATGTACATGACCTCTAGTCTATAGAGTCTCTGTATAATAACAGATAACGTGTCCCATGTACATGACCTCTAGTCTATAGAGTCTCTGTATAATGACAGATAACGTGTCCCATGTACATGACCTCTAGTCTATAGAGTCTCTGTATAATAACAGATAACGTGTCCCATGTACATGACCTCTAGTCTATAGAGTCTCTGTATAATGACAGATAACGTGTCCCATGTACATGACCTCTAGTCTATAGAGTCTCTGTATAATGACAGATAACGTGTCCCATGTACATGACCTCTAGTCTATAGAGTCTCTGTATAATGACAGATAACGTGTCCCATGTACATGACCTCTAGTCTATAGAGTCTCTGTATAATGACAGATAACGTGTCCCATGTACATGACCTCTAGTCTATAGAGTCTCTGTATAATAACAGATAACGTGTCCCATGTACATGACCTCTAGTCTATAGAGTCTCTGTATAATGACAGATAACGTGTCCCATGTACATGACCTCTAGTCTATAGAGTCTCTGTATAATAACAGATAACGTGTCCCATGTACATGACCTCTAGTCTATAGAGTCTCTGTATAATAACAGCTGTTTTTGATTCCCCAGTGAAAGGACCATTATATAAATGTTCAATTTAAATAATCCCCTATAGCTCTTACAATGATTTTTAATTGAATGCCAAATGAAATCGCTATCAATCCCCTGGCGGGAGTATAAAACGAACCCATCATGCTTTCTGTAGACTATAATATACTCAGACAGTGTAATACGCCTTTATGGACTAACACAACGACTGAATAGTAGCCTCTGTGTCATAGTGCTGTCTGTCTGACAGTCTGTCTGTCTGACAGTCTGTCTGTCTGACAGTCTGTCTGTCTGACAGTCTGTGGAGCACCAGGAAGTGTGTTAACCCACATTGTGGGGGGGACAAAGGGGTTGTTTTTAATCTGCCAGCGTGTGTGATGCGGTCGTATTGAAGGGCGGGGGTGTGTGTGCAGTGCAGGCACAGGGAGGGGTGGGGGAGGGAGGGAGGGAGGGAGGGAGGGAGGGGGAGGGAGGGAGGGGGAGGGGGGAGGGAGGGAGGGAGGGAGGGAGGGGGGAGGGAGACAGACTGGGTGTAAGGAAACACTGTTTTCACAGACACCTCCAAAGATTTTCCTGATAGGATTAGGCTACGCACGCACGCACGCACGCACACACACACACACACACACACAGCAGGGTGAATACTGCCTTACATTTTATTTTATTTTACGATTATTTAACTGGGCAAGTCAGTTAAGAAACAAATTCTTAATTTTAATGATGTAGTACAGCTGATCTACAGACTGGTAGGTATAGTGTCTCCTATATTACTGTAACGAGTTTCCTCCTCTTCTTCCGAAGAGGAGAGGCTAAACGGATCAGAGGACCAATACGCGGCGTGGTAATTTTCCATGGTACTTTTTAATGCGATAAGGTACACATGAACAAACTAACAAAACAAGAAAACGTGAAAACTCAAATTACAGTCCTATCTGGTGCATACACAGAGACAGGAAACAATCACCCACAAACACACAGTGAAACCCAGGCCACCTAAGTATGATTCTCAATCAGAGACAACTAATGACACCTGCCTCTGATTGAGAACCATACTAGGCCGAAACATAGAATTTCCCAAAACCTAGACAAACAAACATAGACTGCCCACCCAACTCACGCCCTGACCATACTAACTAAACACAAAACACAGAAAATAAAGGTCAGAACGTGACAGTACCCCCAAAGGTGCGGACTCCCGGCCGCAAAACCTTGACCTATAGGGGAGGGTCTGGGTGGGCGTCTGTCCGCGGTGGCGGTTCTGGGCGCGGGACGCGGACCCCACTTCACCCTTGTCTTTGTCCGCCTCATTTTCCGCCTCCGTGGCTTTCTCACCATGGCAACCCCTCTCAATGACCCCACTGGACAGAGGGGCAGCTCGGGACAGAGGGGCAGGGGCTCTGGACAGAGGGACAGGGGCTCTGGACAGAGGGACAGGGGCTCTGGCGCCTCTGGGCTGAGGGGCTCTGGCGCCTCTGGGCTGAGGGGCTCTGGCGCCTCTGGGCTGAGGGGCTCTGGCGCCTCTGGGCTGAGGGGCTCTGGCGCCTCTGGGCTGAGGGGCTCTGGCGCCTCTGGGCTGAGGGGCTCTGGCGCCTCTGGGCTGAGGGGTCCGGCAGCGGCGCCGGACAGGCGGGGGCTCCGGCAGCGGCGCCGGACAGGCGGGACGCTCCGCAGCGGCGCCGGACAGGCGGGACGCCCGCAGCGGCGCCGGACAGGCGGGAGGCTCGGCAGCGGCGCCGGACAGGCGGGAGGCTCTACAGCGGCGCCGGACAGGCGGGACAACTTAATGCAGCGGCGCCGGACAGGCGGGAGGCTATAGCAGCGGCGCCGGACAGGCGGGAGGCTCCAGCAGCGGCGCCGGACAGGCGGGAGGCTCCGCAGCGGCGCCGGACAGGCGGGAGGCTCCGGCAGCGGCGCCGGACAGGCAACTAATGCAGCGGCGCCGGACAGGCGGGAGGGGCAGCGGCGCCCGGACAGGCGGGAGGCTCCGGCAGCGGCGCCCGGACAGGCGGGAGGCTCCGGCAGCGGCGCCGGACAGGCGGGAGGCTCCGGCAGCGCGCGCCGGACAGGCGGGAGGCTCCGGCAGCGGCGCCGGACAGGCGGGAGCACCTGCAGAGAGGAGACAGAGAGACAGCCTGGTGCGTGGAGCTGCTACAGGAGGCAGCGGCGCCGGACAGGCGGGACGCTCCAGCAGCGGCGCCGGACAGGCGGGAGGCTATAGCAGCGGCGCCGGACAGGCGGGAGGTTGTCCGGCAGTGGCGCCGGACAGGCGGGAGGCTCCGGCAGCGGCGCCCGGACAGGCGGGAGGCTCCGGACAGGCGGGAGGCTCCGGCAGCGGCGCCGGACAGGCGGGAGGCTCCGGCAGCGGCGCCGGACAGGCGGGAGGCTCCGGCAGCGGCGCCGGACAGGCGGAACGCTCCAGCAGCGGCGCCGGACAGGCGGGAGCACCTGCAGGGAGGAGACTGAGAGACAGCCTGGTGCGTGGGGCTGCCACAGGAACTACCAGGCTGGGGAGACTTTCAGGAGGCTTGGTGTTAGGAGGAGCCTGAAAGACCGGGCTGTGGGGAGCACTGGAGCTCTGGTGCGCAACCTTGGCACCACTTCCCCAGGCTGGACAACTACTCGAGCCCGGACCCTCAAAAGTGCAGGCACAGGTTGAACCGGGCTGTGGGTAAGCACGGGAGATCTAGTGCTTACTACACGCACCTCTCCCCTAGGCTCCACTCCCACAGTTGCCCGGTGACGAGCGGAGCGCAGGCAGAGGACGCACTGCACCCTCCCAGCGCCCGGAGACACAGCACGCAGAGCCGGCGCAGGATAACCTGGACCCAGACTGCGTACCGGCGACCAGACCCGCTGAGCAGGCACCATACGCCCTGGCTCAATGCCCACACTCGCATGGCACTCTCAGACTGGGGGCTGCCCTATAGCGCACCGGGCTATGGACACGCACTGGCGACACCGTGCGCTCAACCGCATAACACGGTGCCTGACCACTAATGCGCTGCTCATAATAAGCACGAGGAGTGAGCTCAGGTCTGCTACCTGGCTTAGTACCACCCCTCGTGTGCCCCCCCAAAAAAATTTGGGGCTGCCTCTCGTACCTACAGCACTGCCGTGCTGGCTCCTCATATTGCCGCCGATCAGCTTTCGCTGCCTCCAGCTCTGCTTTGGGGCTGCGATTTTCCCCAGCCCGTGCCCAGGGTCCCTCTTCGTTCCATATCTGCTCCCATGTCCAGGAGTCCTGTGATGGTGGCCTCTGTTGTTGATGCTGCTGCTGCTGTCGTCGCTGTCCTTTACCACGCCGCTTGGTCCGATTGTGGTGGGTGATTCTGTAACGAGTTTCCTCCCTCTTCTTCCGAAGAGGAGAGGCGAAACGGATCAGAGGACCAATACGCGGCGTGGTAATTTTCCATGGTACTTTTAATGCGATAAGGTACACATGAACAAACTAACAAAACAAGAAAACGTGAAAACTCAAATTACAGTCCTATCTGGTGCATACACAGAGACAGGAAACAATCACCCACAAACACACAGTGAAACCCAGGCCACCTAAGTATGATTCTCAATCAGAGACAACTAATGACACCTGCCTCTGATTGAGAACCATACTAGGCCGAAACATAGAATTTCCCAAAACCTAGACAAACAAACATAGACTGCCCACCCAACTCACGCCCTGACCATACTAACTAAACACAAAACACAGAAAATAAAGGTCAGAACGTGACAATTACCACAACTTTAATGTTGTACAGCTGATCTACAGACTGGTAGGTATAGTGTCTCCTATATTACCACAACTTTAATGTTGTACAGCTGATCTACAGACTGGTAGGTATAGTGTCTCCTATATTACCACAACTTTAATGTTGTACAGCTGATCTACAGACTGGTAGGTATAGTGTCTCCTATATTACCACAACTTTAATGTTGTACAGCTGATCTACAGACTGGTAGGTATAGTGTCTCCTATATTACCACAACTTTAATGTTGTACAGCTGATCTACAGACTGGTAGGTATAGTGTCTCCTATATTACCACAACTTTAATGTTGTACAGCTGATCTACAGACTGGTAGGTATAGTGTCTCCTATATTACCACAACTTTAATGTTGTACAGCTGATCTACAGACTGGTAGGTATAGTGTCTCCTATATTACCACAACTTTAATGTAGTACAGCTGATCTACAGACTGGTAGGTATAGTGTCTCCTATATTACCACAACTTTAATGTTGTACAGCTGATCTACAGACTGGTAGGTATAGTGTCTCCTATATTACCACAACTTTAATGTTGTACAGCTGATCTACAGACTGGTAGGTATAGTGTCTCCTATATTACCACAACTTTAATGTTGTACAGCTGATCTACAGACTGGTAGGTATAGTGTCTCCTATATTACCACAACTTTAATGTTGTACAGCTGATCTACAGACTGGTAGGTATAGTGTCTCCTATATTACCACAACTTTAATGTTGTACAGCTGATCTACAGACTGGTAGGTATAGTGTCTCCTATATTACCACAACTTTAATGTTGTACAGCTGATCTACAGACTGGTAGGTATAGTGTCTCCTATATTACCACAACTTTAATGTTGTACAGCTGATCTACAGACTGGTAGGTATAGTGTCTCCTATATTACCACAACTTTAATGTTGTACAGCTGATCTACAGACTGGTAGGTATAGTGTCTCCTATATTACCACAACTTTAATGTTGTACAGCTGATCTACAGACTGGTAGGTATAGTGTCTCCTATATTACCACAACTTTAATGTAGTACAGCTGATCTACAGACTGGTAGGTATAGTGTCTCCTATATTACCACAACTTTAATGTTGTACAGCTGATCTACAGACTGGTAGGTATAGTGTCTCCTATATTACCACAACTTTAATGTTGTACAGCTGATCTACAGACTGGTAGGTATAGTGTCTCCTATATTACCACAACTTTAATGTTGTACAGCTGATCTACAGACTGGTAGGTATAGTGTCTCCTATATTACCACAACTTTAATGTTGTACAGCTGATCTACAGACTGGTAGGTATAGTGTCTCCTATATTACCACAACTTTAATGTTGTACAGCTGATCTACAGACTGGTAGGTATAGTGTCTCCTATATTACCACAACTTTAATGTTGTACAGCTGATCTACAGACTGGTAGGTATAGTGTCTCCTATATTACCACAACTTTAATGTTGTACAGCTGATCTACAGACTGGTAGGTATAGTGTCTCCTATATTACCACAACTTTAATGTTGTACAGCTGATCTACAGACTGGTAGGTATAGTGTCTCCTATATTACCACAACTTTAATGTTGTACAGCTGATCTACAGACTGGTAGGTATAGTGTCTCCTATATTACCACAACTTTAATGTTGTACAGCTGATCTACAGACTGGTAGGTATAGTGTCTCCTATATTACCACAACTTTAATGTTGTACAGCTGATCTACAGACTGGTAGGTATAGTGTCTCCTATATTACCACAACTTTAATGTTGTACAGCTGATCTACAGACTGGTAGGTATAGTGTCTCCTATATTACCACAACTTTAATGTTGTACAGCTGATCTACAGACTGGTAGGTATAGTGTCTCCTATATTACCACAACTTTAATGTTGTACAGCTGATCTACAGACTGGTAGGTATAGTGTCTCCTATATTACCACAACTTTAATGTTGTACAGCTGATCTACAGACTGGTAGGTATAGTGTCTCCTATATTACCACAACTTTAATGTTGTACAGCTGATCTACAGACTGGTAGGTATAGTGTCTCCTATATTACCACAACTTTAATGTTGTACAGCTGATCTACAGACTGGTAGGTATAGTGTCTCCTATATTACCACAACTTTAATGTTGTACAGCTGATCTACAGACTGGTAGGTATAGTGTCTCCTATATTACCACAACTTTAATGTTGTACAGCTGATCTACAGACTGGTAGGTATAGTGTCTCCTATATTACCACAACTTTAATGTTGTACAGCTGATCTACAGACTGGTAGGTATAGTGTCTCCTATATTACCACAACTTTAATGTTGTACAGCTGATCTACAGACTGGTAGGTATAGTGTCTCCTATATTACCACAACTTTAATGTTGTACAGCTGATCTACAGACTGGTAGGTATAGTGTCTCCTATATTACCACAACTTTAATGTTGTACAGCTGATCTACAGACTGGTAGGTATAGTGTCTCCTATATTACCACAACTTTAATGTAGTACAGCTGATCTACAGACTGGTAGGTATAGTGTCTCCTATATTACCACAACTTTAATGTTGTACAGCTGATCTACAGACTGGTAGGTATAGTGTCTCCTATATTACCACAACTTTAATGTTGTACAGCTGATCTACAGACTGGTAGGTATAGTGTCTCCTATATTACCACAACTTTAATGTTGTACAGCTGATCTACAGACTGGTAGGTATAGTGTCTCCTATATTACCACAACTTTAATGTTGTACAGCTGATCTACAGACTGGTAGGTATAGTGTCTCCTATATTACCACAACTTTAATGTTGTACAGCTGATCTACAGACTGGTAGGTATAGTGTCTCCTATATTACCACAACTTTAATGTTGTACAGCTGATCTACAGACTGGTAGGTATAGTGTCTCCTATATTACCACAACTTTAATGTTGTACAGCTGATCTACAGACTGGTAGGTATAGTGTCTCCTATATTACCACAACTTTAATGTTGTACAGCTGATCTACAGACTGGTAGGTATAGTGTCTCCTATATTACCACAACTTTAATGTTGTACAGCTGATCTACAGACTGGTAGGTATAGTGTCTCCTATATTACCACAACTTTAATGTTGTACAGCTGATCTACAGACTGGTAGGTATAGTGTCTCCTATATTACCACAACTTTAATGTTGTACAGCTGATCTACAGACTGGTAGGTATAGTGTCTCCTATATTACCACAACTTTAATGTTGTACAGCTGATCTACAGACTGGTAGGTATAGTGTCTCCTATATTACCACAACTTTAATGTTGTACAGCTGATCTACAGACTGGTAGGTATAGTGTCTCCTATATTACCACAACTTTAATGTTGTACAGCTGATCTACAGACTGGTAGGTATAGTGTCTCCTATATTACCACAACTTTAATGTTGTACAGCTGATCTACAGACTGGTAGGTATAGTGTCTCCTATATTACCACAACTTTAATGTTGTACAGCTGATCTACAGACTGGTAGGTATAGTGTCTCCTATATTACCACAACTTTAATGTTGTACAGCTGATCTACAGACTGGTAGGTATAGTGTCTCCTATATTACCACAACTTTAATGTTGTACAGCTGATCTACAGACTGGTAGGTATAGTGTCTCCTATATTACCACAACTTTAATGTTGTACAGCTGATCTACAGACTGGTAGGTATAGTGTCTCCTATATTACCACAACTTTAATGTTGTACAGCTGATCTACAGACTGGTAGGTATAGTGTCTCCTATATTACCACAACTTTAATGTTGTACAGCTGATCTACAGACTGGTAGGTATAGTGTCTCCTATATTACCACAACTTTAATGTAGTACAGCTGATCTACAGACTGGTAGGTATAGTGTCTCCTATATTACCACAACTTTAATGTTGTACAGCTGATCTACAGACTGGTAGGTATAGTGTCTCCTATATTACCACAACTTTAATGTTGTACAGCTGATCTACAGACTGGTAGGTATAGTGTCTACAGCTGATCTATATTACCACAACTTTAATGTTGTACAGCTGATCTACAGACTGGTAGGTATAGTGTCTCCTATATTACCACAACTTTAATGTTGTACAGCTGATCTACAGACTGGTAGGTATAGTGTCTCCTATATTACCACAACTTTAATGTAGTACAGCTGATCTACAGACTGGTAGGTATAGTGTCTCCTATATTACCACAACTTTAATGTTGTACAGCTGATCTACAGACTGGTAGGTATAGTGTCTCCTATATTACCACAACTTTAATGTTGTACAGCTGATCTACAGACTGGTAGGTATAGTGTCTCCTATATTACCACAACTTTAATGTTGTACAGCTGATCTACAGACTGGTAGGTATAGTGTCTCCTATATTACCACAACTTTAATGTTGTACAGCTGATCTACAGACTGGTAGGTATAGTGTCTCCTATATTACCACAACTTTAATGTTGTACAGCTGATCTACAGACTGGTAGGTATAGTGTCTCCTATATTACCACAACTTTAATGTTGTACAGCTGATCTACAGACTGGTAGGTATAGTGTCTCCTATATTACCACAACTTTAATGTAGTACAGCTGATCTACAGACTGGTAGGTATAGTGTCTCCTATATTACCACAACTTTAATGTTGTACAGCTGATCTACAGACTGGTAGGTATAGTGTCTCCTATATTACCACAACTTTAATGTTGTACAGCTGATCTACAGACTGGTAGGTATAGTGTCTCCTATATTACCACAACTTTAATGTTGTACAGCTGATCTACAGACTGGTAGGTATAGTGTCTCCTATATTACCACAACTTTAATGTTGTACAGCTGATCTACAGACTGGTAGGTATAGTGTCTCCTATATTACCACAACTTTAATGTTGTACAGCTGATCTACAGACTGGTAGGTATAGTGTCTCCTATATTACCACAACTTTAATGTAGTACAGCTGATCTACAGACTGGTAGGTATAGTGTCTCCTATATTACCACAACTTTAATGTTGTACAGCTGATCTACAGACTGGTAGGTATAGTGTCTCCTATATTACCACAACTTTAATGTAGTACAGCTGATCTACAGACTGGTAGGTATAGTGTCTCCTATATTACCACAACTTTAATGTTGTACAGCTGATCTACAGACTGGTAGGTATAGTGTCTCCTATATTACCACAACTTTAATGTTGTACAGCTGATCTACAGACTGGTAGGTATAGTGTCTCCTATATTACCACAACTTTAATGTTGTACAGCTGATCTACAGACTGGTAGGTATAGTGTCTCCTATATTACCACAACTTTAATGTTGTACAGCTGATCTACAGACTGGTAGGTATAGTGTCTCCTATATTACCACAACTTTAATGTAGTACAGCTGATCTACAGACTGGTAGGTATAGTGTCTCCTATATTACCACAACTTTAATGTTGTACTACAGACTGATTACCACAACTTTAATGTTGTACAGCTGATCTACAGACTGGTAGGTATAGTGTCTCCTATATTACCACAACTTTAATGTAGTACAGCTGATCTACAGACTGGTAGGTATAGTGTCTCCTATATTACCACAACTTTAATGTAGTACAGCTGATCTACAGACTGGTAGGTATAGTGTCTCCTATATTACCACAACTTTAATGTTGTACAGCTGATCTACAGACTGGTAGGTATAGTGTCTCCTATATTACCACAACTTTAATGTTGTACAGCTGATCTACAGACTGGTAGGTATAGTGTCTCCTATATTACCACAACTTTAATGTTGTACAGCTGATCTACAGACTGGTAGGTATAGTGTCTCCTATATTACCACAACTTTAATGTTGTACAGCTGATCTACAGACTGGTAGGTATAGTGTCTCCTATATTACCACAACTTTAATGTTGTACAGCTGATCTACAGACTGGTAGGTATAGTGTCTCCTATATTACCACAACTTTAATGTAGTACAGCTGATCTACAGACTGGTAGGTATAGTGTCTCCTATATTACCACAACTTTAATGTTGTACAGCTGATCTACAGACTGGTAGGTATAGTGTCTCCTATATTACCACAACTTTAATGTTGTACAGCTGATCTACAGACTGGTAGGTATAGTGTCTCCTATATTACCACAACTTTAATGTTGTACAGCTGATCTACAGACTGGTAGGTATAGTGTCTCCTATATTACCACAACTTTAATGTTGTACAGCTGATCTACAGACTGGTAGGTATAGTGTCTCCTATATTACCACAACTTTAATGTAGTACAGCTGATCTACAGACTGGTAGGTATAGTGTCTCCTATATTACCACAACTTTAATGTTGTACAGCTGATCTACAGACTGGTAGGTATAGTGTCTCCTATATTACCACAACTTTAATGTTGTACAGCTGATCTACAGACTGGTAGGTATAGTGTCTCCTATATTACCACAACTTTAATGTTGTACAGCTGATCTACAGACTGGTAGGTATAGTGTCTCCTATATTACCACAACTTTAATGTAGTACAGCTGATCTACAGACTGGTAGGTATAGTGTCTCCTATATTACCACAACTTTAATGTTGTACAGCTGATCTACAGACTGGTAGGTATAGTGTCTCCTATATTACCACAACTTTAATGTAGTACAGCTGATCTACAGACTGGTAGGTATAGTGTCTCCTATATTACCACAACTTTAATGTTGTACAGCTGATCTACAGACTGGTAGGTATAGTGTCTCCTATATTACCACAACTTTAATGTTGTACAGCTGATCTACAGACTGGTAGGTATAGTGTCTCCTATATTACCACAACTTTAATGTTGTACAGCTGATCTACAGACTGGTAGGTATAGTGTCTCCTATATTACCACAACTTTAATGTTGTACAGCTGATCTACAGACTGGTAGGTATAGTGTCTCCTATATTACCACAACTTTAATGTAGTACAGCTGATCTACAGACTGGTAGGTATAGTGTCTCCTATATTACCACAACTTTAATGTTGTACAGCTGATCTACAGACTGGTAGGTATAGTGTCTCCTATATTACCACAACTTTAATGTTGTACAGCTGATCTACAGACTGGTAGGTATAGTGTCTCCTATATTACCACAACTTTAA
This sequence comes from Oncorhynchus keta, assembly GCF_023373465.1. Classification (NCBI taxonomy): domain Eukaryota; kingdom Metazoa; phylum Chordata; class Actinopteri; order Salmoniformes; family Salmonidae; genus Oncorhynchus; species Oncorhynchus keta. Next base: position 48,153 of record NW_026288401.1, read on the forward strand.
TGTTGTACAGCTGATCTACAGACTGGTAGGTATAGTGTCTCCTATATTACCACAACTTTAATGTTGTACAGCTGATCTACAGACTGGTAGGTATAGTGTCTCCTATATTACCACAACTTTAATGTAGTACAGCTGATCTACAGACTGGTAGGTATAGTGTCTCCTATATTACCACAACTTTAATGTGTACAGCTGATCTACAGACTGGTAGGTATAGTGTCTCCTATATTACCACAACTTTAATGTTGTACAGCTGATCTACAGACTGGTAGGTATAGTGTCTCCTATATTACCACAACTTTAATGTAGTACAGCTGATCTACAGACTGGTAGGTATAGTGTCTCCTATATTACCACAACTTTAATGTAGTACAGCTGATCTACAGACTGGTAGGTATAGTGTCTCCTATATTACCACAACTTTAATGTTGTACAGCTGATCTACAGACTGGTAGGTATAGTGTCTCCTATATTACCACAACTTTAATGTAGTACAGCTGATCTACAGACTGGTAGGTATAGTGTCTCCTATATTACCACAACTTTAATGTTGTACAGCTGATCTACAGACTGGTAGGTATAGTGTCTCCTATATTACCACAACTTTAATGTAGTACAGCTGATCTACAGACTGGTAGGTATAGTGTCTCCTATATTACCACAACTTTAATGTTGTACAGCTGATCTACAGACTGGTAGGTATAGTGTCTCCTATATTACCACAACTTTAATGTAGTACAGCTGATCTACAGACTGGTAGGTATAGTGTCTCCTATATTACCACAACTTTAATGTTGTACAGCTGATCTACAGACTGGTAGGTATAGTGTCTCCTATATTACCACAACTTTAATGTTGTACAGCTGATCTACAGACTGGTAGGTATAGTGTCTCCTATATTACCACAACTTTAATGTAGTACAGCTGATCTACAGACTGGTAGGTATAGTGTCTCCTATATTACCACAACTTTAATGTTGTACAGCTGATCTACAGACTGGTAGGTATAGTGTCTCCTATATTACCACAACTTTAATGTTGTACAGCTGATCTACAGACTGGTAGGTATAGTGTCTCCTATATTACCACAACTTTAATGTTGTACAGCTGATCTACAGACTGGTAGGTATAGTGTCTCCTATATTACCACAACTTTAATGTTGTACAGCTGATCTACAGACTGGTAGGTATAGTGTCTCCTATATTACCACAACTTTAATGTTGTACAGCTGATCTACAGACTGGTAGGTATAGTGTCTCCTATATTACCACAACTTTAATGTTGTACAGCTGATCTACAGACTGGTAGGTATAGTGTCTCCTATATTACCACAACTTTAATGTTGTACAGCTGATCTACAGACTGGTAGGTATAGTGTCTCCTATATTACCACAACTTTAATGTTGTACAGCTGATCTACAGACTGGTAGGTATAGTGTCTCCTATATTACCACAACTTTAATGTAGTACAGCTGATCTACAGACTGGTAGGTATAGTGTCTCCTATATTACCACAACTTTAATGTTGTACAGCTGATCTACAGACTGGTAGGTATAGTGTCTCCTATATTACCACAACTTTAATGTTGTACAGCTGATCTACAGACTGGTAGGTATAGTGTCTCCTATATTACCACAACTTTAATGTTGTACAGCTGATCTACAGACTGGTAGGTATAGTGTCTCCTATATTACCACAACTTTAATGTAGTACAGCTGATCTACAGACTGGTAGGTATAGTGTCTCCTATATTACCACAACAACTTTAATAGGTTGTCTCCTATATTACCACAACAGCTGATCTACAGACTGGTAGGTATAGTGTCTCCTATATTACCACAACTTTAATGTTGTACAGCTGATCTACAGACTGGTAGGTATAGTGTCTCCTATATTACCACAACTTTAATGTTGTACAGCTGATCTACAGACTGGTAGGTATAGTGTCTCCTATATTACCACAACTTTAATGTAGTACAGCTGATCTACAGACTGGTAGGTATAGTGTCTCCTATATTACCACAACTTTAATGTTGTACAGCTGATCTACAGACTGGTAGGTATAGTGTCTCCTATATTACCACAACTTTAATGTTGTACAGCTGATCTACAGACTGGTAGGTATAGTGTCTCCTATATTACCACAACTTTAATGTTGTACAGCTGATCTACAGACTGGTAGGTATAGTGTCTCCTATATTACCACAACTTTAATGTTGTACAGCTGATCTACAGACTGGTAGGTATAGTGTCTCCTATATTACCACAACTTTAATGTTGTACAGCTGATCTACAGACTGGTAGGTATAGTGTCTCCTATATTACCACAACTTTAATGTTGTACAGCTGATCTACAGACTGGTAGGTATAGTGTCTCCTATATTACCACAACTTTAATGTTGTACAGCTGATCTACAGACTGGTAGGTATAGTGTCTCCTATATTACCACAACTTTAATGTAGTACAGCTGATCTACAGACTGGTAGGTATAGTGTCTCCTATATTACCACAACTTTAATGTAGTACAGCTGATCTACAGACTGGTAGGTATAGTGTCTCCTATATTACCACAACTTTAATGTTGTACAGCTGATCTACAGACTGGTAGGTATAGTGTCTCCTATATTACCACAACTTTAATGTTGTACAGCTGATCTACAGACTGGTAGGTATAGTGTCTCCTATATTACCACAACTTTAATGTAGTACAGCTGATCTACAGACTGGTAGGTATAGTGTCTCCTATATTACCACAACTTTAATGTTGTACAGCTGATCTACAGACTGGTAGGTATAGTGTCTCCTATATTACCACAACTTTAATGTTGTACAGCTGATCTACAGACTGGTAGGTATAGTGTCTCCTATATTACCACAACTTTAATGTAGTACAGCTGATCTACAGACTGGTAGGTATAGTGTCTCCTATATTACCACAACTTTAATGTAGTACAGCTGATCTACAGACTGGTAGGTATAGTGTCTCCTATATTACCACAACTTTAATGTTGTACAGCTGATCTACAGACTGGTAGGTATAGTGTCTCCTATATTACCACAACTTTAATGTTGTACAGCTGATCTACAGACTGGTAGGTATAGTGTCTCCTATATTACCACAACTTTAATGTTGTACAGCTGATCTACAGACTGGTAGGTATAGTGTCTCCTATATTACCACAACTTTAATGTTGTACAGCTGATCTACAGACTGGTAGGTATAGTGTCTCCTATATTACCACAACTTTAATGTTGTACAGCTGATCTACAGACTGGTAGGTATAGTGTCTCCTATATTACCACAACTTTAATGTTGTACAGCTGATCTACAGACTGGTAGGTATAGTGTCTCCTATATTACCACAACTTTAATGTAGTACAGCTGATCTACAGACTGGTAGGTATAGTGTCTCCTATATTACCACAACTTTAATGTAGTACAGCTGATCTACAGACTGGTAGGTATAGTGTCTCCTATATTACCACAACTTTAATGTAGTACAGCTGATCTACAGACTGGTAGGTATAGTGTCTCCTATATTACCACAACTTTAATGTTGTACAGCTGATCTACAGACTGTGTCTCCTATAGGTATAGTGATCTACAGACTATATTACCACAACTTTAATGTTGTACAGCTGATCTACAGACTGGTAGGTATAGTGTCTCCTATATTACCACAACTTTAATGTAGTACAGCTGATCTACAGACTGGTAGGTATAGTGTCTCCTATATTACCACAACTTTAATGTTGTACAGCTGATCTACAGACTGGTAGGTATAGTGTCTCCTATATTACCACAACTTTAATGTTGTACAGCTGATCTACAGACTGGTAGGTATAGTGTCTCCTATATTACCACAACTTTAATGTAGTACAGCTGATCTACAGACTGGTAGGTATAGTGTCTCCTATATTACCACAACTTTAATGTAGTACAGCTGATCTACAGACTGGTAGGTATAGTGTCTCCTATATTACCACAACTTTAATGTTGTACAGCTGATCTACAGACTGGTAGGTATAGTGTCTCCTATATTACCACAACTTTAATGTAGTACAGCTGATCTACAGACTGGTAGGTATAGTGTCTCCTATATTACCACAACTTTAATGTTGTACAGCTGATCTACAGACTGGTAGGTATAGTGTCTCCTATATTACCACAACTTTAATGTTGTACAGCTGATCTACAGACTGGTAGGTATAGTGTCTCCTATATTACCACAACTTTAATGTTGTACAGCTGATCTACAGACTGGTAGGTATAGTGTCTCCTATATTACCACAACTTTAATGTTGTACAGCTGATCTACAGACTGGTAGGTATAGTGTCTCCTATATTACCACAACTTTAATGTAGTACAGCTGATCTACAGACTGGTAGGTATAGTGTCTCCTATATTACCACAACTTTAATGTTGTACAGCTGATCTACAGACTGGTAGGTATAGTGTCTCCTATATTACCACAACTTTAATGTTGTACAGCTGATCTACAGACTGGTAGGTATAGTGTCTCTATATTACCACAACTTTATGTATTACCACAACTTTAATGTTGTACAGCTGATCTACAGACTGGTAGGTATAGTGTCTCCTATATTACCACAACTTTAATGTAGTACAGCTGATCTACAGACTGGTAGGTATAGTGTCTCCTATATTACCACAACTTTAATGTTGTACAGCTGATCTACAGACTGGTAGGTATAGTGTCTCCTATATTACCACAACTTTAATGTTGTACAGCTGATCTACAGACTGGTAGGTATAGTGTCTCCTATATTACCACAACTTTAATGTAGTACAGCTGATCTACAGACTGGTAGGTATAGTGTCTCCTATATTACCACAACTTTAATGTAGTACAGCTGATCTACAGACTGGTAGGTATAGTGTCTCCTATATTACCACAACTTTAATGTTGTACAGCTGATCTACAGACTGGTAGGTATAGTGTCTCCTATATTACCACAACTTTAATGTTGTACAGCTGATCTACAGACTGGTAGGTATAGTGTCTCCTATATTACCACAACTTTAATGTAGTACAGCTGATCTACAGACTGGTAGGTATAGTGTCTCCTATATTACCACAACTTTAATGTTGTACAGCTGATCTACAGACTGGTAGGTATAGTGTCTCCTATATTACCACAACTTTAATGTAGTACAGCTGATCTACAGACTGGTAGGTATAGTGTCTCCTATATTACCACAACTTTAATGTTGTACAGCTGATCTACAGACTGGTAGGTATAGTGTCTCCTATATTACCACAACTTTAATGTTGTACAGCTGATCTACAGACTGGTAGGTATAGTGTCTCCTATATTACCACAACTTTAATGTAGTACAGCTGATCTACAGACTGGTAGGTATAGTGTCTCCTATATTACCACAACTTTAATGTTGTACAGCTGATCTACAGACTGGTAGGTATAGTGTCTCCTATATTACCACAACTTTAATGTTGTACAGCTGATCTACAGACTGGTAGGTATAGTGTCTCCTATATTACCACAACTTTAATGTTGTACAGCTGATCTACAGACTGGTAGGTATAGTGTCTCCTATATTACCACAACTTTAATGTTGTACAGCTGATCTACAGACTGGTAGGTATAGTGTCTCCTATATTACCACAACTTTAATGTTGTACAGCTGATCTACAGACTGGTAGGTATAGTGTCTCCTATATTACCACAACTTTAATGTTGTACAGCTGATCTACAGACTGGTAGGTATAGTGTCTCCTATATTACCACAACTTTAATGTTGTACAGCTGATCTACAGACTGGTAGGTATAGTGTCTCCTATATTACCACAACTTTAATGTTGTACAGCTGATCTACAGACTGGTAGGTATAGTGTCTCCTATATTACCACAACTTTAATGTTGTACAGCTGATCTACAGACTGGTAGGTATAGTGTCTCCTATATTACCACAACTTTAATGTTGTACAGCTGATCTACAGACTGGTAGGTATAGTGTCTCCTATATTACCACAACTTTAATGTTGTACAGCTGATCTACAGACTGGTAGGTATAGTGTCTCCTATATTACCACAACTTTAATGTTGTACAGCTGATCTACAGACTGGTAGGTATAGTGTCTCCTATATTACCACAACTTTAATGTTGTACAGCTGATCTACAGACTGGTAGGTATAGTGTCTCCTATATTACCACAACTTTAATGTTGTACAGCTGATCTACAGACTGGTAGGTATAGTGTCTCCTATATTACCACAACTTTAATGTTGTACAGCTGATCTACAGACTGGTAGGTATAGTGTCTCCTATATTACCACAACTTTAATGTTGTACAGCTGATCTACAGACTGGTAGGTATAGTGTCTCCTATATTACCACAACTTTAATGTTGTACAGCTGTTGTACAGCTGATCTACAGACTGGTAGGTATAGTGTCTCCTATATTACCACAACTTTAATGTAGTACAGCTGATCTACAGACTGGTAGGTATAGTGTCTCCTATATTACCACAACTTTAATGTAGTACAGCTGATCTACAGACTGGTAGGTATAGTGTCTCCTATATTACCACAACTTTAATGTTGTACAGCTGATCTACAGACTGGTAGGTATAGTGTCTCCTATATTACCACAACTTTAATGTGTGTACAGCTGATCTACAGACTGGTAGGTATAGTGTCTCCTATATTACCACAACTTTAATGTAGTACAGCTGATCTACAGACTGGTAGGTATAGTGTCTCCTATATTACCACAACTTTAATGTAGTACAGCTGATCTACAGACTGGTAGGTATAGTGTCTCCTATATTACCACAACTTTAATGTGTACAGCTGATCTACAGACTGGTAGGTATAGTGTCTCCTATATTACCACAACTTTAATGTAGTACAGCTGATCTACAGACTGGTAGGTATAGTGTCTCCTATATTACCACAACTTTAATGTTGTACAGCTGATCTACAGACTGGTAGGTATAGTGTCTCCTATATTACCACAACTTTAATGTTGTACAGCTGATCTACAGACTGGTAGGTATAGTGTCTCCTATATTACCACAACTTTAATGTAGTACAGCTGATCTACAGACTGGTAGGTATAGTGTCTCCTATATTACCACAACTTTAATGTTGTACAGCTGATCTACAGACTGGTAGGTATAGTGTCTCCTATATTACCACAACTTTAATGTTGTACAGCTGATCTACAGACTGGTAGGTATAGTGTCTCCTATATTACCACAACTTTAATGTAGTACAGCTGATCTACAGACTGGTAGGTATAGTGTCTCCTATATTACCACAACTTTAATGTTGTACAGCTGATCTACAGACTGGTAGGTATAGTGTCTCCTATATTACCACAACTTTAATGTTGTACAGCTGATCTACAGACTGGTAGGTATAGTGTCTCCTATATTACCACAACTTTAATGTAGTACAGCTGATCTACAGACTGGTATAGGTATAGTGTCTCAGACTATATTACCTATATTACAACTTTAATGTAGTACAGCTGATCTACAGACTGGTAGGTATAGTGTCTCCTATATTACCACAACTTTAATGTAGTACAGCTGATCTACAGACTGGTAGGTATAGTGTCTCCTATATTACCACAACTTTAATGTTGTACAGCTGATCTACAGACTGGTAGGTATAGTGTCTCTATATTACCACAACTTTAATGTTGTACAGCTGATCTACAGACTGGTAGGTATAGTGTCTCTATATTACCACAACTTTAATGTTGTACAGCTGATCTACAGACTGGTAGGTATAGTGTCTCCTATGATATAAACCAATCACCTCTAGACATTATTCCTTCTTTTCTCTGTTCTTCCTTCCCTCCATCTCTCCCTCAAACAGCCTTGAAAAAAAAACATATTGCTGTCTAAGGCACTGCATCTCAGTGCTTGAGGGGCGTCACTACAGACACCCTGGTTCGAATCCTGTCTGTGTCACAATCGGACGTGATAAATATATATACAGTTGAAGTCGGAAGTTTACATACACCTTAGCAAATACATTTAAACTCAGTTTTCCACAATTGCTGACATTTAATCCCAGCAAAATTCCCTGTCTTAGGTCAGTAAGGATCACCACTTTATTTTAAGAATGTGAAATGTCAGAATAATAGTAGAGAGAATGATTTATTTCAGCTTTCAGGTGTATGTAAGCTTCTGGCTTCAACTGTATATTTTTAAATGCAATTGCTCCACGCACGCAGGAACACACACACCTCACCTCTAGCCAGAGAATACAATTTGATTTGATTTGAGAGGGATGACCAGTTTTGTGTTAATGGCCCTATGCGACATTATGCTGATATATAATTATATATTGTGTGTGTGTGTTTGTACGTGTCCTCAGCCCTCAGTACAGTCCGAGAGCAGAGGAGATGTGGAAGCTGTGTCCAGGATCACGCCAAGGTTCTTAGGAGCTCTGAAGCTGAGGCTCTCTGTGTGTGTGTGTTTGTACGTGTCCTCAGCCCTCAGTACAGTCCGAGAGCAGAGGAGATGTGGAAGCTGTGTGGAGGCTCTCTGTGTGTGTGTGGATTTCCCATAAAGCATTCATATGTACGGTACCTTTCTCCTCTCCTCTCTCCCCGCTCTGTGATGATGTAGCGGTTTTAGATTTAACACTAAATAATACATACTGATAATACTGATTCCCTCACAACGCCTTTATGTTTTATATGCCGGCTTCTCTCTGTCTCCTGCTCTCGCTTCCTCATCTCTCCTCCTCCACCCCCTCTCTCTGCCTCTTTCTTTCTCTCTCTCTCTCTCTCTCTCTCCATCCCCCCCTCTCTCTGTCTCTCTGTCTGTCTGTCTGTCTGTCTGTCTGATTCTCTCTCTCTCTCTCTCTCTCTCTCTCTCTCTCTCTCTCTCTCTCTCTCTGTCTCTCTCTCTCGCTCCATCCCCCCCTCTCTCTGTCTCTCTGTCTGTCTGTCTGTCTGTCTGTCTGTCTGTCTGTCTGTCTGTCTGTCTGTCTGTCTGTCTGTCTGTCTGTCTGTCTGTCTCTCTCTCTCTCTCTGTCTCGCTCACTCTGTCTCCATAGTAACTGTGTAGGGCTTGGGGTCAGGCCTGTGTAGTTGGAGTGTGTTAGCTTTTCTCTGCTTCTGCCTGCCTGAGAGCAGCTGCTGCTGATTGCTTCATGGGGTTGTATGCGTCCCAAATGGCACCCTATTCCCTATGCAGCGCACTACTTTTGACCAGGACCCATAGAGCTCTGGACCAAAGTAGTGCGAGCTACGTAGGGAATAGGGTGCTATTCAGGACGCATCTCAGGAGAAGGGTAGATGGCTTGTCTGATGTGATTCAGTCAAACAGAGAGTTAAAAAGGGCCAGATGTATAGGTTACTTAGAATAGTTACTGAATGAGCTAACTACAGTTATAATGTCCTTGTTTTATGTTTAGAAAAATATCTGGTTATAAATGCTTGTTATCTGTCATGTTCTTTCTCACAAATGGGAAAAGCTGCACAAGAACTCACTACTGTAGTGGTCCAGGTTACAAAGTGGCTCAGTGACTCACTACTGTAGTGGTCCAGGTTACAAAGTGGCTCAGTGACTCACTACTGTAATGGTCCAGGTTACAAAGTGGCTCAGTGACTCACTACTGTAGTGGTCCAGGTTACAAAGTGGCTCAGTGACTCACTACTGTAATGGTCCAGGTTACAAAGTGGCTCAGTGACTCACTAGTGTAGTGGTCCAGGTTACAAAGTGGCTCAGTGACTCACTACTGTAGTGGTCCAGGTTACAAAGTGGCTCAGTGACTCACTACTGTAATGGTCCAGGTTACAAAGTGGCTCAGTGACTCACTACTGTAGTGGTCCAGGTTACAAAGTGGCTCAGTGACTCACTACTGTAGTGGTCCAGGTTACAAAGTGGCTCAGTGACTCACTACTGTAGTGGTCCAGGTTACAAAGTGGCTCAGTGACTCACTACTGTAGTGGTCCAGGTTACAAAGTGGCTCAGTGACTCACTACTGTAGTGGTCCAGGTTACAAAGTGGCTCAGTGACTCACTACTGTAGTGGTCCAGGTTACAAAGTGGCTCAGTGACTCACTACTGTAGTGGTCCAGGTTACAAAGTGGCTCAGTGACTCACTACTGTAGTGGTCCAGGTTACAAAGTGGCTCAGTGACTCACTACTGTAATGGTCCAGGTTACAAAGTGGCTCAGTGACTCACTACTGTAGTGGTCCAGGTTACAAAGTGGCTCAGTGACTCACTACTGTAGTGGTCCAGGTTACAAAGTGGCTCAGTGACTCGTGTTTGCATCTCAATGTGAAAAGAACTGTTTGCATGTTCTTCACAAAGAGGGCAACAGATGCTACTGAGCCAGATGTCTATGTGTCAGGGGAGAAGCTCCAGGTGGTATCCGATTTTAAGTACCTTGGCATCATACTTGATTCCAACCTTTCTTTTAAAAAGCATGTGAAAAAGGTAATTCAAATAACAAAATTCAACGTAGATAATTTCCGATTTATACGAAATTGTTTGACTACAGAGGTAGCAAAACTATACTTCAAATCTATGATACTCCCCCACTTAACATACTGCTTGACTAGTTGGGCCCAAGCTTGCTGTACAACATTAAAACCTATTCAGTCTGTCTACAAACAGGCTCTCAAAGTGCTTGATAGGAAGCCCAATAGCCATCATCACTGTTACATCCTGACAAAGCATGAGCTCCTGAGTTGGGAAAATCTTGTGCAATACACCAACGCATGTCTTGTATTCAAGATCCTAAATGGCCTGGCTCCTCCCCCTCCAATCGGTACTTTTGTTAAACAGAGAACCAAAACATATGGCAGCAGATCCACAAGGTCTGCCATGAGAGGTGACTGTATAGTTCCCTTGAGGAAAAACACCTTTAGTAAATCCGTTTTCTCTGTGAGAGCTTCCCATGTCTGGAATACACTGGCATCAGACACACATAACTGCACCACATATCACACTTTCACAAAATGCATGAAGACACGGCTAAAGGTCAATCAGATTTGTGATCATAATCCCTAGCTGTGTGTTGCCGCTTTCCATGTCGTCTGTTGTCTGTAGCTTGTGAGGTGTGGAAACACTTTGTTGCTTTTATGAATTTTGTCTTGCTGCTTTTTGTCCTATGTTGCTCTGTCTGTATGCTACGTCTTGCTTGTCCTATGTTGCTCTGTCTGTATGCTATGTCTTGCTTGTCCTATGTTGCTCTGTCTGTATGGTACGTCTTGCTTGTCCTATGTTTATCTGTCTGTATGCTATGTATTGCTTGTCCTATGTTGCTCTGTCTGTATGCTATGTCTTGCTTGTCCTATGTTGCTCTGTCTGTATGCTACGTCTTGCTTGTCCTATGTTGCTCTGTCTGTATGCTATGTCTTGCTTGTCCTATGTTGCTCTGTCTGTATGGTACGTCTTGCTTGTCCTATGTTTATCTGTCTGTATGCTATGTCTTGCTTGTCCTATGTTTATCTGTCTGTATGCTATGTCTTGCTTGTCCTATGTTGCTCTGTCTGTATGCTATGTCTTGCTTGTCCTATGTTGCTCTGTCTGTATGCTACGTCTTGCTTGTTCTATGTTGCTCTGTCTGTATGCTATGTCTTGCTTGTCCTATGTTGCTCTGTCTGTATGCTACGTCTTGCTTGTCCTATGTTGCTCTGTCTGTATGTTATGTCTTGCTTGTCCTATGTTGCGCTTTCTGTATGCTACGTCTTGCTTGTCCTATGTTGCTCTGTCTGTATGCGTGCGTGTGTGCGTGCGTGCGTGCGTGCGTGTGTGTGTGTGTGTGTGTGCGTGCGTGTGTGTGTGTGTGTGTATATATTACCATAATAAGACACACACTCTGTGCGTGTGTGT
>NW_026288402.1:5000-6370 GCF_023373465.1 Oncorhynchus keta
TAAATGATCAGATGGGCATGTACAGGTAGAGATATTGGTGTGCAAAAGAGCAGAAAAGTAAATAAATAAAAACAGTATAAAAACAGTATGGGAATGAGGTAGGTGAAAAAGGGTGAGCTATTTACCTATAGACTATGTACAGCTGCAGCGATCGGTTAGCTGCTCGGATAGCTGATGTTTGAAGTTGGAGAGGGAGATAAAGTCTCCAACTTCAGCGATTTTACAATTCGTTCCAGTCACAGGCAGCAGAGTACTGGAGCAAGGCGGCCAAATGAGGTGTTGGCTTTAGGGATGATCAGTGAGATACACCTGCTGGAGCGCGTGCTACGGATGGGTGTTGCCATCGTGACCAGTGAACTGAGATAAGGCGGAGCTTTACCTAGCATGGACTTGTAGATGACCTGGAGCCAGTGGGTCTGGCGACGAATATGTAGTGAGGGCCAGCCGACTAGAGCATACAAGTCGCAGTGGTGGGTGGTATAAGGTGCTTTAGTGACAAAACGGATGGCACTGTGATAGACTGCATCCAGTTTGCTGAGTAGAGTGTTGGAAGCCATTTTGTAGATGACATCGCCGAAGTCGAGGATCGGTAGGATAGTCAGTTTACTAGGGTAAGCTTGGCAGCGTGAGTGAAGGAGGCTTTGTTGCGGAATAGAAAGCCGACTCTGGATTTGATTTTTGATTGGAGATGTTTGATGTGAGTCTGGAAGGAGAGTTTGCAGTCTAGCCAGACACCTAGGTACTTATAGATGTCCACATATTCAAGGTTGGAACCATCCAGGGTGGTGATGCTAGTCGGGCATGCGGGTGCAGGCAGCGATCGGTTGAAAAGCATGCATTTGGTTTTACTCGCGTTTAAGAGCAGTTGGAGGCCACGGAAGGAGTGCTGTATGGCATTGAAGCTCGTTTGGAGGTTGGATAGCACAGTGTCCAATGACGGGCCGAAAGTATATAGAATGGTGTCGTCTGCGTAGAGGTGGATCAGGGAATCGCCCGCAGCAAGAGCAACATCATTGATATATACAGAGAAAGAGTCGGCCCGAGGAATTGAACCCTGTGGCACCCCATAGAGACTGCCAGAGGACCGGACAGCATGCCCTCTGATTTGACACACTGAACTCTGTCTGCAAAGTAATTGGTGAACCAGGCAAGGCAGTCATCCGAAAAACCCGAGGCTGTTGAGTCTGCCGATAAGAATTTGGTGATTGACAGAGTCGAAAGCCTTGGCGAGGTCGATGAAGACGGCTGCACAGTACTGTCTTTTATCGATGGCGGTTATGATATCATTTAGTACCTTGAGTGTGGCTGAGGTGCACCCGTGACCGGCTCGGAGCCAGATTGCACAGCAGTATAGCACAGTAGCAGTAGTA
>NW_026288403.1:0-10672 GCF_023373465.1 Oncorhynchus keta
GGACACACCTCCTCAGTGTTAACAGTGGTCTTCCTATAGGACACACCTCCTCAGTGTTAACAGTGGTCTTCCTACTAGGACACACCACCTCAGTGTTAACAGTGGTCTTCCTACTAGGACACACCTCCTCAGTGTTAACAGTGGTCTTCCTATAGGACACACTGCCTCACACTGCCTCCAGTGGTCTTCCTACTAGGACACACCACCTCAGTGTTAACAGTGGTCTTCCTATAGGACACACCACCTCAGTGTTAACAGTGGTCTTCCTATAGGACACACCACCTCAGTGGTCTTCCTACTAGGACACCACCTCAGTGTTAACAGTGGTCTTCCTACTAGGACACCTCCTCCCAGTGTTAACAGTGGTCTTCCTACTAGGACACACCACCTCAGTGTTAACAGTGGTCTTCCTATAGGACACACCACCTCAGTGTTAACAGTGGTCTTCCTACTAGGACACACCTCCTCAGTGTTAACAGTGGTCTTCCTACTAGGACACACGCCCAGTGTTAACAGTGGTCTTCCTACTAGGACACACCACCTCAGTGTTAACAGTGGTCTTCCTACTGGGACACACCACCAGTGTTAACAGTGGTCTTCTATAGGACACACCACCTCAGTGGTCAGTTCCCTACTAGGACACACCACCTCAGTGTTAACAGTGGTCTTCCCTACTGGGACACACCGCCTCAGTGTTAACAGTGGTCTTCCTACTAGGACACACAGCCTCAGTGTTAACAGTGGTCTTCCTACTAGGACACACAGCCTCAGTGTTAACAGTGGTCTTCCTACTAGGACACCACCTCAGTGTTAACAGTGGTCTTCCTAGGACACACCAGCCTCAGTGTTAACAGTGGTCTTCTATAGGACACACCACCTCAGTGTTAACAGTGGTCTTCCTACTAGGACACCACCTCAGTGTTAACAGTGGTCTTCCTACTAGGACACATCGCCTCAGTGTTAACAGTGGTCTTCCTACTAGGACACACACCTCAGTGTTAACAGTGGTTTTCCTACTAGGACACACCTCCTCAGTGTTAACAGTGGTCTTCCTATAGGACACACAGCCTCAGTGTTAACAGTGGTCTTCCTACTGGGACACACCACCTCAGTGTTAACAGTGGTCTTCCTACTAGGACACACCACCTCAGTGTTAACAGTGGTCTTCCTACTAGGACACATCGCCTCAGTGTTAACAGTGGTCTTCCTACTAGGACACACCACCTCAGTGTTAACAGTGGTCTTCCTACTAGGACACACCTCTCAGTGTTAACAGTGGTCTTCCTACTGGGACACACCTCCTCAGTGGTCTTCCTACACACACAGCCTCAGTGTTAACAGTGGTCTTCCTACTAGGACACTCCACCTCAGTGTTAACAGTGGTCTTCCTACTGGGACACATCTCACCTCAGTGTTAACAGTGGTCTTCCCTACACAGCACCTCAGTGACACTACTAGGACACACCTCCTCAGTGTAACAGGGTACTAGGACACACCACAGTGGTCTTCCTACTAGGACACACAGCCTCAGTGTTAACAGTGGTCTTCCTACTAGGACACACCACCTCAGTGTTAACAGTGGTCTTCCTACTAGGACACACCACCAGTGTTAACAGTGGTCTTCCTACTGGGACACACCATCTCAGTGTTAACAGGGTCCTCCTACTAGGACACACCACCTCAGTGTTAACAGTGGTCTTCCTACCTAGGACCACCTCAGTGTTAACAGTGGTCTTCCTACTAGGACACACCACCAGTGTTAACAGTGGTCTTCCTACTAGGACACACCTCAGTGTTAACAGTGGTCTTCCTACTAGGACACACCACCTCAGTGTTAACAGTGGTCTTCCTACTAGGCACACCACCTCAGTGTTAACAGTGGTCTTCCTACTGGGACACACTCTCTCAGTGGTCTTACTACTACTCAGGTTAACAGTGGTCTTCCACTAGGACACACCACCTCAGTGTTAACAGTGGTCTTCCCTAGGACACACCACCTCAGTGTGTTAGGTCTTCCTACTAACACACCACCTCAGTGTTAACAGTGGTCTTCCTACTGGGACACACAGCCTCAGTGTTAACAGTATGACTCTTGTTCATATGCACATGATTACTGCATGAAATAGCTGTAGGATTAACCAAGGTATTCAGGGCAATTAGGGTGACATAAATTAAGTTACTCACACCGTCTGTGTCACGCCCTGACCATAGAGAGCCCTCGGGGTTCTCTATGGTGTAATAGGTCAGAGCGTGACTAGGGGGTTTTCTAGTTATTATAGTTCTATGTTGGTGTGTGAGTATGGTTCCCAATTGGAGGCAGCTGTATATCGTTGCCTCTAATTGGGGATCATACTTAATGTGTCCCTTTTTCCCAGCTGCATTGTGGGATATTTGTTTTGTTTAGTGCCTATGTGCTCTATGAATGGCACGTTTGTTCATTCTTTGTTGTTTTGAGGTTCCACTGTAATAAATATGTGGAACTCTACTCACGCTGCGCCTTGGTCGAGTTATTGACTGAATATCCCACCACGCACCAGGCCTCCAGTCCGGTACGTCCTGTGCCGGCTCCCCGCACTCGCCCTGAAGAGTGTGTCACCAGTCTCGCTCCATGGCCTTCCTCTGAGCAGGTGCCCAGTCCAGGCATGGCGTCCAGTCCCACTCCATTTATTTTATTTTTATATATATACAGTGGGGCAAAAATTATTTATTCAGCCACCAATTGCGCAAGTTCTCCCACTTAAAAAAGATGAGAGGCCTGTAATTTTCATCATAGGTACACTTCAACTATGACAGACAAAATGAGAGAGAAAGAAAAATCCAGAAAATCAGAATGTTGGAAAGTTCTGTTCTCCAAGTCCTTCTATTTCCAAGTTCTCCAAGTCCTCTATTCTCCAAGATTCTCCAAGTCCTTTTTAATGAATTTATTTGCATTCTCCAAGGCCTCTATTCTCCAAGTTGATTCTCCAAGTTCTGTTCTCCAAGTCTATTCTCCAAGTCCTTCTATTCTCCAAGTTCTCCAAGTCCTCTATTCTCCAAGTCCTCTATTCTCCAAGTCCTCTATTCTCCAAGTCCTCTATTCTCCAAGTCCTCTATTCTCCAAGTCCTCTATTCTCCAAGTCCTTCTATTCTCCAAGTCCTCTATTCTCCAAGTCCTCTATTCTCCAAGTCATCTATTCTCCAAGGCCTCTATTCTCCAAGTCCTCTATTCTCCAAGTCCTTCTATACTCCAAGTCCTCTATTCTCCAAGTCCTCTAT
Source organism: Oncorhynchus keta (assembly GCF_023373465.1). Lineage (NCBI taxonomy): Eukaryota > Metazoa > Chordata > Actinopteri > Salmoniformes > Salmonidae > Oncorhynchus > Oncorhynchus keta. Next base: position 3,256 of record NW_026288403.1, read on the forward strand.
TCTCCAAGTCCTCTATTCTCCAAGTCCTCTATTCTCCAAGTCCTCTATACTCCAAGTCCTCTATACTCCAAGTCCCTCTATTCTCCAAGTCTATTCTCCAAGTCCCTCTATTCTCCAAGTCCCTATTCTATTACTCCAAGTCCCTCTTACTCCAAGTCCTCTATACCCAAGTCCTCTATTCTCCAAGTCCTTCTATTCTCCAAGTCCTCTGGAATACTCCAAGTCCTCATTCTCCAAGTCCTCTATTCTCCAAGTTCTCTACTCCATGTCCTCTATTCTCCAAGTCCTCTTTCTCCAAGTTTGATCTAGTTCTCCAAGTCCTCTATTCTTCCATTCTCCAAGTCCTCTATTCCAAGTCCTCTATTCTCCAAGTCCTCTATTTTCTATTTTCCACTTTACCAGTGGAATAGTTTGGGCCCTGAATTTATAAAATGTTTTAAATGGAATATATTTATAGCTCAGGGGACTGTGGTCCAATATCAGTACAAGATGTTCTCTACTGACATGTCCTCATTAGTGTTGCTAAATGTCCTCTTTCTGGTTTGATGGATTATTCCACTGTGTATATATCACGTCCTGACCTTAGTTCCCTTTTGTATGTCTCTATTTTAGGTTGGTCAGGGAGTGAGTTGGGGGTGGGGTATTCTATGTTTTCTATTTCTATGTGCAGCCTGTATGGTTCCCAATCAGAGGCAGCTGTCTATCGTTGTCTCTGATTGAGAACCATACTTTGGTAGCCTGTTTTCCCACTATGATTTGTGGGTAGTTGTTGTCTCTGATTGAGAACCATACTTAGGCAGCCTGTTTTCCCACTATGATTTGTGGGTAGTTGTTGTCTCTGATTGAGAACCATACTTAGGCAGCCTGTTTTCCCACTATGATTTGTGGGTAGTTGTTGTCTCTGATTGAGAACCATACTTAGGCAGCCTGTTTTCCCACTATGATTTGTGGGTAGTTGTTGTCTCTGATTGAGAACCATACTTAGGTAGCCTGTTTTCCCACTATGATTTGTGGGTAGTTGTTGTCTCTGATTGAGAACCATACTTAGGCAGCCTGTTTTCCCACTATGATTTGTGGGTAGTTGTTGTCTCTGATTGAGAACCATACTTAGCCTGTTTTCCCACTATGATTTGTGGGTAGTTGTTGTCTCTGATTGAGAACCATACTTAGGCAGCCTGTTTTCCCACTATGATTTGTGGGGTAGTTGTTGTCTCTTTCCCAGCCTGTTTTCCCACTATGATTTGTGGGTAGTTGTTTGTCTCTGATTGAGAACCATACTTGAGCAGCCTGTTTTCCCACTATGATTTGTGGGTTTGGGTGTTCCCAGCCACCATACGGACTGTTTCGGGTTTCCTTTATTCTCTTGTTCAGTGGAATAAATATGACGAACACTTACCACGCTGCATATTGGTCTGATATTTCCTCCTCCTCAGAAAAGGAAGACGACAACCGCTACAGTCCATTTATTCCACTGTATTTATTCCACTGTGTATTTATTCCACTGTGTATATATTCTATATTTATTCCACTGTGTATTCCACTGTGTATTTATTCTACTGTATATTTATTCCACTGTGTATTTATTCCACTGTGTGTGTATTTATTCCATATATTCCACTGTGTATATATTCTACTGTGTATTTATTCCACTGTGTATTTATTCCACTGTGTATTTATTCCACTGTGTATTTATTCCACCAAATTCATTCCACTTTATTTATTCTACTGTGTATTTATTCCACTGTGTTTATTCCACTGTGTATATATTCCACTGTGCATTTATTCCACTGTGTATTTATTCCACTGTGTGTATTAATTCCACTGTGTATTTATTCCACTGTGTATTTATTCCACTGTGTATATATTCCACTGTGTGTATTTATTCCACTGTGTATTTAATTCCACTGTGTATTTATTCCACTGTGTATATATTCCACTGTGTATTCATTCCACTGTGTATATATTCCCTGTGTGTGTATTTATTCCACTGTGTGTGTGTATATATTCACTTAGCAGAGCTCCCACTGTGTATTCATTCCACTGTATATATTGAATTCCACTGTGTATTTATTCCACTGTATATATTCCACTGTGTGTAGCATTTATTCCACTGTGTGTGTATATATTCCACTGTGTGTATTAATTCCACTGTGGCTCATTCCACTGTGCATTATTTACGAATTCCACTGTGTATTCATTCCACTTTATTCCACTGTGTATATATTCCACTAAAAGATACTCTACTGTGCATTATCACTGTGTGCATTTGTATTTATTCCACTGTGTGTGTATTAATTCCACTGTGTGTGTATTCATTCCACTGTGTATTTATTCCACTGTGTGTATATATTCCACTGTGTGTGTATTAATTCCACTGTGTGTGTATTCATTCCACTGTGTATTTATTCCACTGTGTATTTATTCCACTGTGTGTTTATTTTATTCCACTGTGTGTGTATTTATTCCACTGTGTATATATTCACTGTGTATCTTCCACTTTATTCCACTGTGTATATATTCCACTGTGTATTCATTCCACTGTGTATATATTCCACTGTGTATTTAATTCCACTGTGTATTTATTCCACTGTGTATTCATTCCACTGTGTATTTATTCCTGTGTATTCATTCCTGTGTATTTATTCCACTGTGTATTCATTCCACTGTGTATTTATTCACTGTGTATCCATTCCACTGTGTATTTATTCACTGTGTATTCATTCCACTGTGTATTTATTCCTGTGTATTCATTCCACTGTGTATTTATTCCACTGTGTATTCATTCCACTGTGTATATATTCCACTGTATATATTCTACTGTGTATTTATTCCACTGTGTATTCATTCCACTGTGTATTTATTCCACTGTGTATTTATTCCACTATTGTATTCATTCCACTATTATTTATGTGTATTTATTCCACTGTGTATTCATTCCACTGTGTATTTATTCCACTGTGTATTCATTCCACTGTGTATATATTCTACTGTGTATTTATTCCACTGTGTATTCATTCCACTGTGTATTCATTCCACTGTGTATTTATTCCACTGTGTATTTATTCTACTGTGTATTTATTCCACTGTGTATATATTCCACTGTGTATATATTCCACTGTGTATTCATTCCACTGTGTATTTATTCCACTGTGTATTTATTCCACTGTGTATTTATTCCACTGTGTATTTATTCTACTGTGTATTTATTCCACTGTGTATATATTCCACTGTGTATATATTCTACTGTGTATTTATTCCACTGTGTATTCATTCCACTGTGTATATATTCCACTGTGTATATATTCTACTGTGTATTTATTCTACTGTGTATTTATTCTACTGTGTATTTATTCCACTGTGTATTTATTCCACTGTGTATATATTCCAATGTGTATTTATTCTACTGTGTATTTATTCCACTGTGTATATATTCCACTGTGTATATATTCTACTGTGTATTTATTCCACTGTGTATTTATTCTACTGTGTATTTATTCTACTGTGTATTTATTCTACTGTGTATTTATTCCACTGTGTATTTATTCTACTGTGTATTTATTCCACTGTGTATATATTCTACTGTGTATTTATTCTACTGTGTATTTATTCCACTGTGTATTTATTCTACTGTGTATTTATTCCACTGTGTATATATTCCACTGTGTATATATATCTACTGTGTATTTATTCCACTGTGTATTCATTCCACTGTGTATTTATTCCACTGTGTATTCATTCCACTGTGTATATATTCTACTGTGTATTTATTCCACTGTGTATTCATTCCACTGTGTATTCATTCCACTGTGTATTTATTCCACTGTGTATTTATTCTACTGTGTATTTATTCCACTGGGTATATATTCCACTGTATTTATTCCACTGTGTATATATTCTACTGTGTATTCATTCTACTGTGTATTTATTCTACTGTGTATTTATTCTACTGTGTATTTATTCTACTGTGTATTTTTTCCACTGGGTATATATTCCACTGTATTTATTCCACTGTGTATTCATTCCACTGTGTATATATTCCACTGTGTATATATTCTACTGTGTATTTATTCTACTGTGTATTTATTCCACTGTGTATTTATTCCACTGTGTATTTATTCCACTGTGTATTTATTCCAATGTGTATTTATTCTACTGTGTATTTATTCCACTGTGTATATATTCCACTGTGTATATATTCTACTGTGTATTTATTCCACTGTGTATTTATTCTACTGTGTATTTATTCTACTGTGTATTTATTCTACTGTGTATTTATTCCACTGTGTATTTATTCTACTGTGTATTTATTCCACTGTGTATATATTCTACTGTGAATTTATTCTACTGTGTATTTATTCCACTGTGTATTTATTCTACTGTGTATTTATTCTACTGTGTATATATTCTACTGTGTATTTATTCTACTGTGTATATATTCTACTGTGTATTTATTCCACTGTGTATATATTCCACTGTGTATATATTCTACTGTGTATTTATTCCACTGTGTATTTATTCTACTGTGTATTTATTCTACTGTGTATTTATTCTACTGTGTATTTATTCTACTGTGTATATATTCTACTGTGTATTTATTCTACTGTGTATATATTCTACTGTGTATTTATTCCACTGTGTATTTATTCTACTGTGTATTTATTCCACTGGGTATATATTCCACTGTATTTATTCCACTGTGTATATATTCTACTGTGTATTTATTCCACTGTGTATTCATTCCACTGTGTATTCATTCCACTGTGTATATATTCTACTGTGTATTTATTCCACTGTGTATTCATTCCACTGTGTATTCATTCCACTGTGTATATATTCTACTGTGTATTTATTCTCACTGTGTATTTATTCTACTGTGTATTTATTCTACTGTGTATTTATTCCACTGGGTATATATTCCACTGTATTTATTCCACTGTGTATATATTCTACTGTGTATATATTCTACTGTGTATATATTCCACTGTGTATTCATTCCACTGGGTATATATTCCACTGTATTTATTCCACTGTGTATATATTCTACTGTGTATATATTCTACTGTGTATTTATTCCACTGTGTATTCATTCCACTGTGTATTCATTCCACTGTGTATATATTCTACTGTGTATTCATTCCACTGTGTATTCATTCCACTGTGTATTCATTCCACTGTGTATATATTCTAATGTGTATTCATTCCACTGTGTATTCATTCCACTGGGTATTTATTCCACTGTGTATATATTCTACTGTGTATATATTCTACTGTGTATTCATTCCACTGTGTATTCATTCCACTGTGTATATATTCTACTGTGTATATATTCTACTGTGTATTCATTCCACTGTGTATTCATTCCACTGTGTATTCATTCCACTGTGTATTCATTCCACTGTGTATATATTCTACTGTGTATTCATTCCACTGTGTATTTATTCTACTGTGTATTTATTCTACTGTGTATTCATTCCACTGTGTATTCATTCCACTGTGTATTTATTCCACTGTGTATTCATTCCACTGTGTATTTATTCTACTGTGTATTTATTCTACTGTGTATTTATTCTACTGTGTATTCATTCCACTGTGTATTCATTCCACTGTGTATTTATTCCACTGTGTATATATTCTACTGTGTATTTATTCCACTGTGTATTCATTCCACTGTGTATTCATTCCACTGTGTATTTATTCCACTGTGTATATATTCCACTGTGTATTTATTCCACTGTGTATATATTCCACTGTGTATTCATTCCACTGTGTATTCATTCCACTGTGTATTTATTCCACTGTGTATTTATTCTACTGTGTATTTATTCCACTGTGTATATATTCCACTGTGTATATATTCTACTGTGTATTTATTCCACTGTGTATTCATTCCACTGTGTATTCATTCCACTGTGTATTTATTCCACTGTGTATTTATTCTACTGTGTATTTATTCCACTGTGTATTTATTCCACTGTGTATATATTCTACTGTGTATATATTCCACTGTATTTATTCCACTGTGTATTCATTCCACTGTATATATTCCACTGTGTATTTATTCCACTGTGTATTCATTCCACTGTATTTATTCCACTGTATTTATTCCACTGTGTATATATTCTACTGTGTATATATTCTACTGTGTATTTATTCCACTGTGTATATATTCTACTGTGTATTTATTCCACTGTGTATTCATTCCACTGTGTATTTATTCCACTGTGTATTTATTCCACTGTGTATATATTCCACTGTATTTATTCCACTGTGTATATATTCTACTGTGTATATATTCCACTGTGTATATATTCCACTGTGTATTTATTCCACTGTGTATTCATTCCACTGTGTATATATTCCACTGTGTATATATTCTACTGTGTATTTATTCTACTGTGTATTTATTCCACTGTGTATTTATTCCACTGTGTATTTATTCCACTGTGTATTTATTCCACTGTGTATTTATTCCACTGTGTATTTATTCCACTGTGTATTTATTCTACTGTGTATATATTCCACTGTGTATATATTCCACTGTGTATTTATTCCACTGTGTATTTATTCTACTGTGTATTTATTCTACTGTGTATTTATTCTACTGTGTATTTATTCTACTGTGTATTTATTCTACTGTGTATTTATTCCACTGTGTATTTATTCTACTGTGTATTTATTCTACTGTGTATTTATTCCACTGTGTATTTATTCTACTGTGTATTTATTCTACTGTGTATTTATTCTACTGTGTATTTATTCTACTGTGTATTTATTCTACTGTGTATTTATTCCACTGTGTATTTATTCTACTGTGTATTTATTCCACTGGGTATATATTCCACTGTATTTATTCCACTGTGTATATATTCTACTGTGTATTTATTCCACTGTGTATTCATTCCACTGTGTATTCATTCCACTGTGTATATATTCTACTGTGTATTTATTCCACTGTGTATTCATTCCACTGTGTATTCATTCCACTGTGTATATATTCTACTGTGTATTTATTCTACTGTGTATTTATTCTACTGTGTATTTATTCTACTGTGTATTTATTCCACTGGGTATATATTCCACTGTATTTATTCCACTGTGTATATATTCTACTGTGTATATATTCTACTGTGTATATATTCTACTGTGTATATATTCTACTGTGTATTTATTCTACTGTGTATATATTCTACTGTGTATTTATTCTACTGTGTATTTATTCTACTGTGTATTTATTCCACTGGGTATATATTCTACTGTGTATTTATTCCACTGTGTATTCATTCCACTGTGTATTTATTCTACTGTGTATTCATTCCACTGTGTATATATTCTACTGTGTATTTATTCCACTGTGTATTCATTCCACTGTGTATATATTCCACTGTGTATTTATTCTACTGTGTATTTATTCCACTGT
>NW_026288404.1:0-10000 GCF_023373465.1 Oncorhynchus keta
GCGAATTTTACAAACGATTTCGGACGTCTAGTAAGGGGCCGTACATTTGCAATATGGACTTTCTCACTAACCATACAGGTACTGCCGAATTCTTCCCTTAAGGTATGTCAGGGATCTGTCACTGGGAAGGTGACTCCTGAGGCCTGTCAGGGATCTGTCACTGGGGAAGGAGGTCATTCTGAGGCCTGTCAGGGATCTGTCACTGGGGGAAGGAGAGTCATTCCTGAGGCCTGTCAGGGATCTGTCACTGGGGGAAGGGAGGGTCATTCTGATGCCTGTCAGGGATCTGTCACTGGGAAGAGGTCATTCCTGAGGCCTGTCAGGGGATCTGTCACTGGGAAGGAGGTCATTCCTGAGGCCTGTCGGGGATCTGTCACTGGGGAAGGAGGTCATTCCTGAGGCCTGTCGGGGGATCTGTCACTGGGAAGGGAGGTCATTCCTGAGGCCTCTCAGGGATCTGTCACTGGGAAGGTGGTCATTCCTGATGCCTGTCAGGGATCTGTCACTGGGGAAGGAGGTGACTCCTGAGGCCTGTCAGGGATCTGTCACTGGGGAAGGGAGGTCATTCCTGAGGCCTGTCAGGGATCTGTCACTGGGAAGAGGTCATTCCTGAGGCCTGTCAGGGATCTGTCACTGGGAAGGAGGTCATTCCTGATGCCTGTCAGGGATCTGTCACTGGGAAGGAGGTCATTCCTGAGGCCTGTCCGGGGATCTGTCACTGGGAAGGAGGTCATTCCTGAGGCCTGTCGGGGATCTGTCACTGGGAAGGAGGTCATTCCTGAGGCCTGTCGAGGATCTGTCACTGGGGAAGGAGGTCATTCTGAGGCCTGTCTGGGATCTGTCGCTGGGAAGGAGTTCATTCCTGAGGCCTGTTGGGGATCTGTCACTGGGAAGGTAATTCCTGAGGCCTGTCGGGGGATCTGTCACTGGGGGAAGGAGGTCATTCCTGAGACCTGTCGGGGATTTGTCACTGGGGAAGGAGGTCACTCCTGAGGCCTGTCAGGGATCTGTCACTGGGGAAGGAGGTCATTCCTGAGGCCTGTCGGGGATCTGTCACTGGGAAGGAGATCATTCCTGAGGACTGTCGGGGGATCTGTCACTGGGGAAGGAGGTCATTCCTGAGGCCTGTCGGGGATCTGTCACTGGGAAGGAGGTAATTCCTGAGGCCTGTCGGGGATCTGTCACTGGGAAAGAGGTAATTCCTGAGGCCTGTCAGGGATCCGTCGCTGGGGAAGGAGGTCATTCCTGAGGCCTGTCAGGGATCTGTCACTGGGGAAGGAGGTCATTCCTGAGGCCTGTCAGGGATCTGTCACTGGGAAGGAGGTCATTCCTGAGGCCTGTCAGGGATCTGTCACTGGGAAGGTGGTCATTCCTGATGCCTGTCAGGGATCTGTCACTGGGGAAGGAGGTCGCTCCTGAGGCCTGTCAGGGATCTGTCACTGGGAAGGAGGTCATTCCTGAGGCCTGTCAGGGATCTGTCACTGGGGAAGGAGGTCATTCCTGAGGCCTGTCAGGGATCTGTCACTGGGGAAGGAGGTCATTCCTGATGCCTGTCAGGGATCTGTCACTGGGGAAGGAGGTCACTCCTGAGGCCTGTCAGGGATCTGTCACTGGGGAAGGAGGTCATTCCTGAGGCCTGTCAGGGATCTGTCACTGGGAAGGAGGTCATTCCCTGAGGCCTGTCAGGGATCTGTCACTGGGGAAAGGTCATTTCTGATGCCTGTCAGGGATCTGTCACTGGGGAAGGAGGTCACTCCTGAGGCCTGTCAGGGATCTGTCACTGGGGAAGGAGGTCATTCCTGAGGCCTGTCAGGGATCTGTCACTGGGGAAGGAGGTCATTCCTGAGGCCTGTCAGGGATCTGTCACTGGGAAGGAGGTCATTCCTGAGGCCTGTCAGGGATCTGTCACTGGGGAAGGAGGTCATTCCTGATGCCTGTCAGGGATCTGTCACTGGGAAGGAGGTCACTCCTGAGGCCTGTCAGGGATCTGTCACTGGGGAAGGAGGTCATTCCTGAGGCCTGTCAGGGATCTGTCACTGGGGAAGGAGGTCATTCCTGAGGCCTGTCAGGGATCTGTCACTGGTGAAGGAGAACATTCCTGAGGCCTGTCAGGGATCTGTCACTGGGGAAGGAGGTCATTCCTGAGGCCTGTCAGGGATCTGTCACTGGGGAAGGAGGACATTCCTGAGGCCTGTCGGGGGGATCTGTCACTGGGGAAGGAGGTAATTCCTGAGGCCTGTGAGGGGATCTGTCACTGGGGAAGGAGGTAATTCCTGAGGCCTGTCAGGGATCTGTCGCTGGGGAAGGAGGTCATTCCTGATGCCTGTCAGGGATCTGTCACTGGGGAAGGAGGTCATTCCTGAGGCCTGTCAGGGATCTGTCACTGGGGAAGGAGGTCATTCCTGAGGCCTGTCAGGGAACTGGGAAGGAGGTCATTCCTGAGGCCTGTGGAGATCTGTCACTGGGGAAGGAGGTCATTCCTGAGGCCTGTCAGGGATCTGTCACTGGGGAACGAGGTCATTCCTGAGACCTGTCGGGATTTGTCACTGGGGAAGGAGGTCACTCCTGAGGCCTGTCAGGGATCTGTCACTGGGGAAGGAGGTCATTCCTGAGGCCTGTCGGGGATCTGTCACTGGGGAAGGAGGTCATTCCTGAGGCCTGTCGGGGATCTGTCACTGGGGAAGGAGGTAATTCCTGAGGCCTGTCAGGGATCTGTCGCTGGGGAAGGAGGTCATTCCTGATGCCTGTCAGGGGATCTGTCACTGGGGAAGGAGGTCATTCCTGAGGCCTGTCAGGGATCTGTCACTGGGGAAGGAGGTCATTCCTGAGGCCTGTCAGGGATTTGTTACTGGGGAAGGAGGTCATTCCTGAGGCCTGTCGGAGATCTGTCACTGGGGAAGGAGGTCATTCCTGAGGCCTGTCAGGGATCTGTCACTGGGGAGCGAGGTCATTCCTGAGACCTGTCGGGGATTTGTCACTGGGGAAGGAGATCACTCCTGAGGCCTGTCAGGGATCTGTCACTGGGAAGGAGGTCATTCCTGAGGCCTGTCGGGGATCTGTCACTGGGGAAGGAGGTCATTCCTGAGGCCTGTCGGGGATCTGTCACTGGGGAAGGAGACATTCCTGAGGCCTGTCTGGGATCTGTCGCTGGGAAGGAGTTCATTCCTGAGGCCTGTTGGGATCTGTCACTGGGGAAGGAGGTCATTCCTGAGGGCCTGTCAGGGATCTGTCACTGGGAAGGAGGTCATTCCTGAGGCCTGTCGGGGATCTGTCACTGGGGAAGGAGGTCATTCCTGAGGCCTGTCGGGGATCTGTCACTGGGGAAGGAGGTCATTCCTGAGGCCTGTCGGAGATCTGTCACTGGGGAAGGAGGTCATTCCTGAGGCCTGTCAGGGATATGTTACTGGGGAAGGAGGTCATTCCTGAGGCCTGTCGGGGATCTGTCACTGGGGAAGGAGGTCATTCCTGAGGCCTGTCCGGGATCTGTCACTGGGGAAGGAGGTCATTCCTGAGGCCTGTCGGGGATCTGTCACTGGGAAGGAGGTCATTCCTGAGGCCTGTCGGAGATCTGTCACTGGGGAAGGAGGTCATTCCTGAGGCCTGTCTGGGATCTGTCGCTGGGAAGGAGTTCATTCCTGAGGCCTGTTGGGGATCTGTCACTGGGAAGGAGGTCATTCCCCTGAGGCCTGTCTGGGATCTGTCGCTGGGGAAGGAGTTCATTCCTGAGGCCTGTTGGGGATCTGTCACTGGGGAAGGAGGTCATTCCTGAGGGCCTGTCAGGGATCTGTTACTGGGGAAGGAGGTCATTCCTGAGGCCTGTCGGGGATCTGTCACTGGGAAGGAGATCATTCCTGAGACCTGTCGGGGGATTTGTCACTGGGGAAGGAGGTCACTCCTGAGGCCTGTCAGGGATCTGTCACTGGGGAAGGAGGTCATTCCTGAGGCCTGTCGGGGATCTGTCACTGGGGAAGGAGGTCATTCCTGAGGCCTGTCGGGATCTGTCACTGGGGAAGGAGGTCATTCCTGAGGCCTGTCTGGGATCTGTCGCTGGGAAGGAGTTCATTCCTGAGGCCTGTTGGGGATCTGTCACTGGGAAGGAGGTCATTCCTGAGGCCTGTCGGGGATCTGTCACTGGGGATGGAGTTCATTCCTGAGACCTGTCGGGGATTTGTCACTGAGGAAGGAGGTCACTCCTGAGGCCTGTCAGGGATCTGTCACTGGGGAAGGAGATCATTCCTGAGGCCTGTCGGGGATCTGTCACTGGGAAGGAGGTCATTCCTGAGGCCTGTCGGGATCTGTCACTGGGAAGGAGGTCATTCTTGAGGCCTGTCGGAGATCTGTCACTGGGAAGGAGGTCATTCCTGAGGCCTGTCGGGGATCTGTCACTGGGGATGGAGTTCATTCCTGAGACCTGTCGGGGATTTGTCACTGAGGAAGGAGGTCACTCCTGAGGCCTGTCAGGGATCTGTCACTGGGGAAGGAGATCATTCCTGAGGCCTGTCGAGGATCTGTCACTGGGGAAGGAGGTCATTCCTGAGGCCTGTCGGGGATCTGTCACTGGGGAAGGAGGTCATTCTTGAGGCCTGTCGGAGATCTGTCACTGGGGAAGGGAGGTCATTCCTGAGGCCTGTCGGGATCTGTCACTGGGGAACGAGGTCATTCCTGAGGCCTGTCAGGGATCTGTCACTGGGGAAGGAGGTCATTCCTGAGACCTGTCGGGATCTGTCACTAGGGAAGGAGGTCATTCATGAGACCTGTCAGGGATTTGTCACTGGGGAAGGAGGTCACTCCTGAGGCCTGTCAGGGATCTGTCACTGGGAAGGAGGTCATTCCTGAGGCCTGTCAGGGATCTGTCACTGGGGAAGGAGGTCATTCCTGATGCCTGTCAGGGATCTGTCACTGGGAAGGAGGTCACTCCTGGGGCCTGTCAGGGATCTGTCACTGGGGAAGGAGGTCATTCCTGAGGCCTGTCAGGGATCTGTCACTGGGAAGGAGGTCATTCCTGATGCCTGTCAGGGATCTGTCACTGGGGAAGGGAGGTCACTCTCTACCTCGACCCATCTCTCTCTCTCTCTCTCTCTCTCCCTCTCTCTTTCTCTCGCTTTCGCTACACCCATCTTTCTCTCTCTACCCTCTCTCTCGCTCTCTCTCCATCTCTCTCTCTCTACCTGTCTCTCTCTCTCTCTCTCTACCTGTCTCTCTCTACCGATCTTTCTCTCCTTCTCTCTCTCTCTCTACCCGTCTCTCTCTCTACCCGTCTCTTTCTCTCTCTCTCTACCCCGTCTCTCTCTCTCTCTACCCGTCTCTCTCTCTCTCTCTCTCTCTCTCTCTCTACCCGTCTCTCTCTCTCTCTCTACCCCGTCTTTTTCTCTCTCCCCATCTCTCTCTCTCTCTCTCTCTTCCCGTCGCTCTCTCTCTCTCTACCTGTCTTTCTCTCTCGACCCATCTCTCTCTCTCCACCTGTCTCTCTCTCCACCGTCTCTTTCTCTCTACGTCTCTCTCTCTCTCTCGACCCCGTCTCTCTCTCTCCCGTTTCTCTCTCTCTACCCCGTCTCTCTCTACCCGTCTCTCTCTCTACCCATCTCTCTCTCTCTCTGTCTCTGTCTCTGTCTCTGTCTCTCTCTCTCTCTCTCTCTCTCTCTCTCTTTCTCTCTCTCGACCCATCTCTCTCTCTACCCCGTCTCTCTCTCTACCCCGTCTCTCTCTCTACCCGTCTCTCTCTCTCTCTCTCTCTCTCGTGCTTTCTCTCTCTCTCTCTCTCTCTCTCTCTCTCTCTCTCTCTCTCTCTCTCTCTCCACCCGTCTCTCTCTCTCTACCTGTCTCTCTCTCTCTCTCTCTCTCTCTCTCTCTCTACCCATCTCTCTCTCTCTCTCTCTACCTGTCGCTCTCTCTCTCTCTACCTGTGTTTCTCTCTCGGCCATCTCTCTCTCTCTCTCTCTACCCATCTCTCTCTCTCTCTCTCTCTCTCTCTCTCTCTCTCTCTCTCCACCCGTCTCTCTCTCTCTACCCATTTCTCTCTACCCGTCTCTCTCTCTCTCTCTCTCTCTCTCTCTCTCTCTCTCTCTCTCTCTCTCTCTCTCTCTCTACCCGTCTCTCTCTCTCTCTCTACCCGTCTCTCTCTCTCTACCCCGTCTCTCTCTCTCTACCGTCTCTCTCTCTCTACCTGTCTCTCTCTCTCTCTCTCTCTCTCTCTCTCTCTCTCTCTCTCTACCCATTTCTCTCTCTACTCCTCTCTCTCTCTCTCTCTCTACCGTCACTCTCTCTCTCTCTCTCTCTCTCTCTCTCTCTCTCTCTCTCTCTCTCTCTCTCTCTCTCTCTCTCTCTCTCTCTCTCTCTCTCTACCCGTCTCTCTCTCTACCCCGTCTTTCTCTCTCGGCCCATCTCTCTCTCGCTGTCTCTCTCTACCCATCTCTCTCTCTCTCTCTCTCTCTCTCTACCCGTCGCTCTCTCTCTTTCTCTACCTGTCTTTCTCTCTCGACCCATCTCTCTCTCTCTCTCTCTCTCTCTCTCTCTCTCTCTCTCTCTCTCTCTCTCTCTCTCTCTCTCTCTCTCTCTCTCTCTACCCGTCTCTCTCTCTCTCTACCGTCTCTCTCTCTCTACCCCGTCTCTCTCTCTCTACCTGTCGCTCTCTCTCTACCCGTCTCTCTCTCTACCCCGTCTTTCTCTCTCGGCCCATCTCTCTTTCGCTGTCTCTCTCTACCCATCTCTCTCTCTCTCTCTCTCTCTCTCTCTCTACCGTCGCTCTCTCTCTTTCTCTACCTGTCATTCTCTCTCGACCCATCTCTCTCTCTCTCTCTCTCTCTCTCTCTCTCTCTCTCTCTCTCTCTCTACCCGTCTCTCTCTCTCTCTACCCGTCTCTCTCTCTCTACCGTCTCTCTCTCTCTACCTGTGGCTCTCTCTCTACCCGTCTCTCTCTCTCTCTCCCGTCTCTCTCTCTCTCTACCTGTCGCTCTCTCTCTCTCTACCTGTGTTTCTCTCTCGGCCCATCTCTCTCTCTCTCTCTGTCTCTCTCTCTCTCTCTCTCTCTCTCTCTCTCTCTCTCTACCTGTCTCTCTCTCCCACCCCGTCTCTCTCTCTCTATCTCTCTCTCTCTCTCTCTCTCTACCTGTCGCTCTCTCTCTCTCTCTACCTGTGTTTCTCTCTGGCCCATCTCTCTCTCTCTCTCTCTCTCTCTCTCTCTCTCTCTCTCTCTCTCTCTCTCTCTCTCTCTCTCTCTCTCTCTCTACCTGTCTCTCTCTCCACCCGTCTCTCTCTCTCTATCTCTCTCTCTCTCTCTCTCTCTCTCTCTCTACCCCGTCTCTCTCTCTCTACCTCGCTCTCTCTCTACCTCGACCCATCTCTCTCTCTCTCTCTCTCTCTCCCTCTCTCTTTCTCTCTTTCGCTACACCCATCTTTCTCTCTCTACCCTCTCTCTCGCTCTCTCTCCATCTCTCTCTCTCTACCTGTCTCTCTCTCTCTCTCTACCTGTCTCTCTCCCGATCTTTCTCTCCCTTCTCTCTCTCTCTCCCGTCTCTCTCTCTACCGTCTCTCTCTCTCTCTCTCTCTCTCTCTCTCTCTCTCTCTCTCTCTCTCTACCCCTCTTTCTCTCTCGGCATTTATCTCTCTCTCTCTCTCTCTCTCTACCCATCTCTCTCTCTCTCTCTACCTGTGCTCTCTCTCTCTCTCTACCTGTGTTTCTCTCTCGGCCCTCTCTCTCTCTCTCTCTACCCATCTCTCTCTCTCTCTCTCTCTCTCTCTCTCTCTCTCCACCCCGTCTCTCTCTCTCTCTCTACCCGTCTCTCTCTCACTACCGTCTCTCTCTCTCTACCCGTCTCTCTCTCTACCTGTCTCTCTCTCTCTCTCTACCCCTCTTTCTCTCTCGGCCCATCTCTCTCTCTCTCTCTCTCTACCCATCTCTCTCTCTCTCTACCTGTCGCTCTCTCTCTCTCTCTACCTGTGTTTCTCTCTCGACCCATCTCTCTCTCTCTCTCTCTACCCATCTCTCTCTCTCTCTCTCTCTCTCTCTCTCTCTCTCTCTCTCTCTCTCTCTCTCTCTCTCTCTCTCTCACCCCGTCTCTCTCTCTCTACCGTCTCTCTCTCTACCCCGTCTCTCTCTCTCTCTCTCTCTCTCTCTCTCTCTCTCTCTCTCTCTACCCGTCTCTCTCTCTCTCTACCCGTCTCTCTCTCTCTACCCGTCTCTCTCTCTCTGCCTGTCGCTCTCTCTCTGTCTCTCTCTCTCTCTCTACCGTCTCTCTCTCTCTCTACCTGTCGCTCTCTCTCTCTACCTGTGTTTCTCTCTCGGCGGTCTATATATATATATATATATATATATATATATATATATATATATATATATATATATATATATATATATATCTCTCTACCTGTCTCTCTCTCCACCCGTCTCTCTCTCTCTATCTCTCTCTCTCTCTCTCACCTCCCGTCTCTCTCTCTCTACCTGTCGCGCTCTCTCTCTCTACCTCCGACCCATCTCTCTCTCTCTCTCTCTCTCTCTCTCTCCTCCCGTCTCTCTCTCTCTCTACCCGTCTCTCTCTCTCTCTCTCTCTCTCTCTACCTGTCGGCTCTCTCTCTACCCCGTCTCTCTCTCTCTACCCGTCTTTCTCTCTCGGCCCATCTCTCTTTTCGCTGTCTCTCTCTACCCATCTCTCTCTCTCTCTCTCTCTCTCTCTCTACCCGTCGCTCTCTCTCTTTCTCTACCTGTCTTTCTCTCTCGACCCATCTCTCTCTCTCTCTCTCTCTCTCTCTCTCTCTCTCTCTCTCTACCCGTCTCTCTCTCTCTCTACCGTCTCTCTCTCTTTCTGCCGTCTCTCTCTCTCTCTACCTGTATCGCTCTCTCTCTACCCCGTCTCTCTCTCTCTCTCTACCCGTCTCTCTCTCTCTACCTGTCAGCTCTCTCTCTCTCTACCTGTGTTTCTCTCTCGGCCCATCTCTCTCTCTCTCTCTCTCTCTCTCTCTCTCTCTCTCTCTCTCTCTCTCTGTACCTGTCTCTCTCTCCACCGTCTCTCTCTCTCTATCTCTCTCTCTCTCTCTCTACCCGTCTCTCTCTCTCTACCCGTCTCTCTCTCTCTACCTGTCGCTCTCTCTCTCTACCTCGACCCATCTCTCTCTCTCTCTCTCTCTCTCCCTCTCTCTCTTTCTCTCGCTTTAGCTACACCATCTTTTCTCTCTACCCTCTCTCTCGCTCTCTCTCCATCTCTCTCTCTCTCTACCTGTCTCTCTCTCTCTCTCCTACCTGTCTCTCTCTACCGATCTTTTCTCCTTTTTCTCTCTCTCTCTACCCGTCTCTCTCTCTACCCCGTCTCTCTCTCTCTCTCTCTCTCTCTCTCTCTCTCTCTCTCTCTCTCTCTCTCTCTCTCTACCCCTCTTTCTCTCTCGGCCCATCTCTCTCTCTCTCTCTCTCTACCCATCTCTCTCTCTCTCTCTCTACCTGTCGCTCTCTCTCTCTCTACCTGTGTTTCTCTCTCGACCCATCTCTCTCTCTCTCTCTACCCATCTCTCTCTCTCTCTCTCTCTCTCTCTCTCTCCTCTCCACCCGTCTCTCTCTCTCTCTACCCGTCTCTCTCTCACTACCCCGTCTCTCTCTCTCTACCTGTCTCTCTCTCTACCTGTCTCTCTCTCTCTCTCTGCCCCTCTTTCTCTCTCGGCCCATCTCTCTCTCTCTCTCTCTCTACCCATCTCTCTCTCTCTCTCTCTACCTGTCGCTCTCTCTCTCTCTACCTGTGTTTCTCTCTCGACCCATCTCTCTCTCTCTCTCTCTACCCATCTCTCTCTCTCTCTCTCTCTCTCTCTCTCTCTCTCTCTCTCTCTCTCTCTCTCTCTCCCCCGTCTCTCTCTCTCTACCCGTCTCTCTCTACCCGTCTCTCTCTCTCTCTCTCTCTCTCTCTCTCTCTCTCTCTCTCTCTCTACCCGTCTCTCTCTCTCTCTACCCGTCTCTCTCTCTCTACCGTCTCTCTCTCTCTACCTGTCGCTCTCTCTCTACCCCGTCTCTCTCTATCTCTCT
>NW_026288404.1:15000-24110 GCF_023373465.1 Oncorhynchus keta
CTCTCTCTCTCTCTCTCTCTCTCTTTCTCTCTCTCGACCCTCTCTCTCTACCCGTCTCTCTCTCTACCCGTCTCTCTCTCTACCCCGTCTCTCTCTCTCTCTCGCGCGCTTCCTGCCATCTTCTCTCTCTACCTCTCTCTCGCTCTCTCTCTCTCTCTCTCTCTCTCTCTCTCTCTCTCTCTCTCTCTCTGCGCCGTCTCTCTCTCTCTCTGCCGTCTCTCTCTCTCCCCGTCTCTCTCTCTCTACCTGTCGCTCTCTCGACCCATCTCTCTCTCTCTCTCTCTCTCTCTCTCTCTCTCTTCTCTCTCTCTCTCTCTCTACCCGTCTCTCTCTCTCTCTACCCGCCTCTCTCTCTCTCTACCTGTCGCTCTCTCTCTCTCTACCTGTGTTTCTCTCTCGGCCCATCTCTCTCTCTCTCTCTCTCTCTCTCTCTCTCTCTCTCTCTCTCTCTCTCTCTCTCTGTCTCTCTCTCCACCCGTCTCTCTCTCTCTATCTCTCTCTCTCTCTCTCTCTCTCTCTACCCGTCTCTCTCTCTCTACCCGTCTCTCTCTCTCTACCTGTCGCGCTCTCTCTCTCTACCTCGACCCATCTCTCTCTCTCTCTCTCTCTCCCTCTCTCTCTCTCTCGCTTTCGCTACACCATCTTTCTCTCTCTACCCTCTCTCTCGCTCTCTCTCTCATCTCTCTCTCTACCTGTCTCTCTCTCTCTCTACCTGTCTCTCTCTACCGATCTTTCTCTCCCTTCTCTCTCTCTCTCTACCCGTCTCTCTCTCTACCCGTCTCTTTCTCTACTCTCTCTACTCTCTCTCTCTCTCTACCCGTCTCTCTCTCTCTCTCTCTCTCTCTCTCTCTCTCTCTCTCTCTCTCTCTCTCTCTCTCTCTCTCTCTCTCTACCTGTCTCTCCTCTCCACCCGTCTCTCTCTCTCTATCTCTCTCTCTCTCTCTCTCTCTCTACCGTCTCTCTCTCTCTACCCGTCTCTCTCTCTCTACCTGTCGCGCTCTCTCTCTCTACCTCGGCATCTCTCTCTCTCTCTCTCTCCCTCTCTCTTTCTCTCGCTTTACGCTCCACCCATCTTTCTCTCTCTACCCTCTCTCTCGCTCTCTCTCCATCTCTCTCTCTCTACCTGTCTCTCTCTCTCTCTACCTGTCTCTCTCACCGATCTTTCTCTCCCTTCTCTCTCTCTCTCTGCCCGTCTCTCTCTCTACCCGTCTCTTTCTCTCTCTCCTACCCGTCTCTCTCTCTCTCTCTCTAGCCGTCTCTCTCTCTCTCTCTCTCTCTCTCTCTACCCGTCTCTCTCTCTCTCTCTACCCGTCTTTTTCTCTCTCCCCATCTCTCTCTCTCTTCTCTTCCCAGTCGCTCTTCTCTCTCTACCTGTCTTTCTCTCTCGGACCCATCTCTCTCTCTCCACCTGTCTCTCTCTCCACTCCGTCTCTTTCTGCTCTGCCTGTCTCTCTCTCTCTCGGCCGTCTCTCTCTCTGTCCCGTTTCTCTCTCTCTGCTCGTCTCTCTATCTCCGTCTGCTCTCTACCCATCTCTCTCTCTCTCTGTCTCTGTCTCTGTCTCTCTCTCTCTCTCTCTCTCTCTCTCTCTCTCTCTCTCTCTCTCTCTCTCTCTCTCTCTCTCTTTCTCTACTCTCGACCCATCTCTCTCTCTACCGTCTCTCTCTCTACCTCGTCTCTCTCTCTACTGTCTCTCTCTCTCTCTCACAGCGCTTTCGCTACACCCATCTTTCTCTCTCTACCCTCTCTCTCGCTTCTCTCCATCTCTCTCTCTACCTGCCTCTCTCTCTCTCTCTCTCTACCTGTCTCTCTCCTACCGATCTTTCTCTCCTTCTCTCTCTCTCTCTCTACCCGTCTCTCTCTCTACCCGTCTCTTTCTCTCTCTCTCTCTACCCGTCTCTCTCTCTCTCTCTACCCGTCTCTCTCTCTCTCTCTCTCTCTCTCTCTCTACCCGTCTCTCTCTCTCTCTCTCTACCCGTCTTTTTCTCTCGTATCTCTCTCTCTCTCTCTACCCATCTCTCTCTCTCTCTCTCTCTCCCCCATCTCTCTCTCTCTCTCTCTCTCTCTCTCTCTCTCTCTCTCTCTCTCTCTCTCTCTCTTCCGTCGCTCTCTCTCTCTCTACCTGTATTTCTCTCTCGACCCATCTCTCTCCACCTGTCTCTCTCTCTCTACCCAGTCTCTCGCTGCTGCGTCTCTCTCTCTCTACCCCGTCACTCTCTCTACCCGTCTCTCTCTCTCTACCCCGTCTCTCTCTCTCTACCTGTCGCGCTCTCTCTCTCTGCCTCGGCCCATCTCTCTCTCTCTCTCTCTCTCCCTCCTCTCTTTCTCTAGCTTTAGCTACACCCATCTTTCTCTCTCTACCTCTCTCTCGCTCTCTCTCCATCTCTCTCTCTCTCTACCTGTCTCTCTCTCTCTCTACCTGTCTCTCTCTCTACCGATCTTTCTCTCTTTCTCTCTCTCTCTCTCTACCGTCTCTCTCTCTACCGTCTCTTTCTCTCTCTCTACCCGTCTCTCTCTCTCTCTCTACCGTCTCTCTATCTCTGTCTCTCTCTCTCTCTGCTCTCTGCTCTCTCTCTCTCTCTCTCTCTACTCTCTCTGTCTCTCTCTCCACGTCTATCTCTCTCTATCTCTCTCTCTCTCTCTCTC
This sequence comes from Oncorhynchus keta, assembly GCF_023373465.1. NCBI lineage: Eukaryota > Metazoa > Chordata > Actinopteri > Salmoniformes > Salmonidae > Oncorhynchus > Oncorhynchus keta. Next base: position 17,645 of record NW_026288404.1, read on the forward strand.
TCTACCCGTCTCTCTCTCTCTACCTGTCGCGCCTCTCTCTCTACCTCGACCCATCTCTCTCTCTCTCTCTCTCTCTCTCTCTCTTCTCTCGCTTTCGCTACACTCATCTTCTCTCTCTCTACCCTCTCTCTCGCTCTCTCTCCATCTCTCTCTCTCTACCTGTCTCTCTCTCTCTCTCTCTCTACCTGTCTCTCTCTGCCGATCTTTCTCTCCCTTCTCTCTCTCTCTCTCTACCCGTCTCTCTCTCTACCCCGTCTCTTTCTCTCTCTCTCTACCCGTCTCTCTCTCTCTCTCTACCCGTCTCTCTCTCTCTCTCTCTCTCTCTCTCTCTCTACCCCGTCTCTCTCTCTCTCTCTACCCCGTCTTTTTCTCTCTCCCCATCTCTCTCTCTCTCTCTCTTCCCGTCGCTCTCTCTCTCTCTACCTGTCTTTCTCTCTCGACCCATCTCTCTCTCTCCCACCTGTCTCTCTCTCCACCCGTCTCTTTTTCTCTCTACCCCGTCTCTCTCTCTCTCGACCCGTCTCTCTCTCTTCCGTTTCTCTCTCTACCCGTCTCTCTCTACCCGTCTCTCTCTCTACCCACCCGTCTCTCTATATATATATATATCTCTATATATCTATCTCTCTCTCTCTCTTTCTCTTCGCTACATCTCTCTCTCTACCCGTCTCTCTCTTTCTCTCTCTACTCTCTCTCTCTCGCTTTCGCTACACCCATCTTTCTCTCTCTACCTCTCTCTCGCTCTCTCCCATCTCTCTCTCTCTACCTGTCTCTCTCTACCTGTCTTCTCTACCGATCTTTCTCTCCTTCTCTCTCTCTCTCTACCGTCTCTCTCTCTACCCGTCTCTTTCTCTCTCTCTCTCTACCCGTCTCTCTCTCTCTCTCTACCCGTCTCCTCTCTCTCTCTCTCTCTCTCTCTCTCTCTCTCTCTCTCTCTCTCTCTCTCTCTCTACCCGTCTCTCTCTCTCTCTCTACCCGTCTTTTCTCTCGGCCCATCTCTCTCTCTCTCTCTACCCATCTCTCTCTCTCTCTCTCTCTCCCCATCTCTCTCTCTCCCATCTCTCTCTCTCTCTCTCTCTCTCTCTCTCTCTCTCTCTCTCTCTCTCTCTCTCTCTCTCTTCCCGTCGCTCTCTCTCTCTCTGTCTTTCTCTCTCGGCCATCTCTCTCTCTCCACCTGTCTCTCTCTCTACCCGTCTCTCGCTACCCCGTCTCTCTCTCTCTCTACCCGTCACTCTCTCTCTTCTCGTCTCTCTCTCTCTCTCTCTCTACCCTCTCTCTCTCTCTAACCGTCTCTCTCTCTCTCTACCCGTCTCTCTCTCACTACCCGTCTCTCTCTCTCTACCCGTCTCTCTCTCACCCGTCTCTCTCTCTCACCTGTCTCTCTCTCTCTCTCTACTCTCTCTCTCTCTCTCTACCCATCTCTCTCTCTCTACCTGTAGCTCTCTCTCTACCTGTGTTTCTCTCTCGACCCATCTACTCTGTCTCTCTCTCTACCCATCTCTCTCTCTCTCTCTCTCTCTCTCTCTCTCTCTCTCTCTCTCTCTCTACCTGTCTCTCTCTCCACCCGTCTCTCTCTCTCTATCTCTCTCTCTCTCTCTCTCTCTACCCGTCTCTCTCTCTCTACCCCGTCTCTCTCTCTCTACCTGTCGCGCTCTCTCTCTACCTCGACCCATCTCTCTCTCTCTCTCTCTCTCTCCTCTCTCTTCTCTCGCTTTCGCTACACCCATCTTTCTCTCTCTACCCTCTCTCTCGCTCTCTCTCCATCTCTCTCTCTCTACCTGTCTCTCTCTCTCTCTACCTGTCTCTCTCTACCGATCTTTCTCTCCTTCTCTCTCTCTCTCTAACCCGTCTCTCTCTACCCGTCTCTCTCTCTCTCTCTACCCGTCTCTCTCTCTCTCTCTACCCGTCTCTCTCTCTCTCTCTCTCTCTCTCTCTCTCTCTCTCTCTCTCTCTCTACCCCGTCTCTCTCTCTCTCTACCCGTCTTTTTCTCTCCCCATCTCTCTCTCTCTCTCTTCCCGTCGCTCTCTCTCTCTCTACCTGTCTTTCTCTCTCGACCCATCTCTCTCTCTCCACCTGTCTCTCTCTCCACCCCGTCTCTTTCTCTCTACCCGTCTCTCTCTCTCTCGACCCCGTCTCTCTCTCTTCCCGTTTCTCTCTCTCTACCCGTCTCTCTCTACCCGTCTCTCTCTACCATCTCTCTCTCTCTCTGTCTCTGTCTCTCTGTCTCTGTCTCTCTCTCTCTCTCTCTCTCTCTCTCTCTCTCTCTCTCTCTCTCTCTCTCTCTCTCTCTCTCTTTCTCTCTCTCGACCCATCTCTCTCTCTACCCGTCTCTCTCTCTACCGTCTCTCTCTCTACCCGTCTCTCTCTCTCTCTCTCTCCGCGCTCGCTACACCCATCTTTCTCTCTCTCTCTCTCTCTCTCTCTCTCTCTCTCTCTCTCTCTCTCTCTCTCTCTCTCTCTCTCTCTACCCGTCTCTCTCTCTCTACCCATCTCTCTCTACCCGTCTCTCTCTCTCTCTCTCTCTCTCTCTCTCTCTCTCTCTCTCTCTCTCTCTCTCTCTACCCGCTCTCTCTCTCTCTCTCTACCCGTCTCTCTCTCTCTACCCGTCCTCTCTCTCTCTACCCCGTCTCTCTCTCTCTACCTGTCTCTCTCTCTCTCTCCCTCTCTCTCTCTCTCTCTCTCTCTCTCTCTCTCTACCCATCTCTCTCTCTCTCTCTCTCTCTCTCTCTACCCGTCACTCTCTCTCTCTCTCTCTCTCTCTCTCTCATCTCTCTCTCTCTCTCTCTCTCTCTCTCTCTCTCTCTCTCTCTACCGTCTCTCTCTCTACCCGTCTTTCTCTCTCTGCCCCTCTCTCTCTCGCTGTCTCTCTCTACCCATCTCTCTCTCTCTCTCTCTCTCTCTCTCTCTACCCGTCGCTCCTCTCTCTTTCTCTCTACCTGTCTTTCTCTCTCGACCCATCTCTCTCTCTCTCTCTCTCTCTCTGCTCTCTCTCTCTCTCTCTCTCTCGCTCTCTCCTCTCTCTCTCTACCCGTGTCTCTCTCTCTCTACCCGTCTCTCTCTCTCTCTACCTGTCGCTCTCTCTCACCCGTCTCTCTCTCTCTCTACCCGTCTCTCTCTCTCTACCTGTCGCTCTCTCTCTCTCTACCTGTGTTCTCTCTGTCCATTCTCTCTCTCTCTGCTCTCTCTCTCTCTCTGCCTCTCTCTCTCTCTCTCTCTCTCTCTCTCTCTCTCTCTCTACCTGTCTCTCTCTCACCCGTCTCTCTCTCTCTCTCTCTCTCTCTCTCTCTCTACCCGTCTCTCTCTCTCTACCGTCTCTCTCTCTCTCTACCTGTCGCTCTCTCTCTCTCTACCTCGACCCATCTCTCTCTCTCTCTCTCTCTCTCTCTCTTTCTCTCGCTCTCGCTACACCCATCTTTCTCTCTCTACCCTCTCTCTCGCTCTCTCTCATCTCTCTCTCTCTACCTGTCTCTCTCTCTCTCTCTACCTGTCTCTCTCTACCGATCTTTCTCTCCCTCTCTCTCTCTCTCTCTACCCGTCTCTCTCTCTACCGTCTCTCTCTCTCTCTCTCTACCCCGTCTCTCTCTCTCTCTCTACCCGTCTCTCTCTCTCTCTCTCTCTCTCTCTCTCTCTCTCTCTACCTCGTCTCTCTCTCTCTCTACCCGTCTCTTTCTCTCTCCCCATCTCTCTCTCTCTCTCTCTCTTCCCGTCTCTCTCTCTCTCTCTACCTGTCTCTCTCTCTCGACCCATCTCTCTCTCTCCACCTGTCTCTCTCTCCACCCGTCTCTTTCTCTCTCACCCGTCTCTCTCTCTCTCGACCTGACTCTCTCTTCTCTTCCCGTTTCTCTCTCTCTACCTCGTCTCTCTCTACTGCCGTCTCTCTCTCTACCCATCTCTCTCTCTCTGTCTCTGTCTCTGTCTCTCCTCTCTCTCTCTCTCTCTCTCTCTCTCTCTCTCTCTCTCTCTCTCTCTCTCTCTCTCTCTCGAGCCCATCTCTCTCTCTACCCGTCTCTCTCTCTCTACCCGTCTCTCTCTCTACCCTCTCTCTCTCTCTCTCTCTCTCTAGCGCTTTCGCTACACCCATCTTTCTCCTCTCTACCCTCTCTCTCGCTCTCTCTCCATCTCTCTCTCTCTACCTGTCTCTCTCTCTCTCTCTCTCTACCTGTCTCTCTCTACCGATCTTTCTCTCCCTTCTCTCTCTCTCTACCCGTCTCTCTCTCTACCCGTCTCTTTCTCTCTCTCTCTCTCTCCATTCTCTCTCTCTCTCTCTACCCGTCTCTCTCTCTCTCTCTCTCTCTCTCTCTCTCTCTCTCTCTCTCTCTCTCTCTCTCTCTCTCTCTCTCTCTCTGCCCGTCTCTCTCTCTCTCTCTACCCGTCTTTCTCTCGGCCCATCTCTCTCTCTCTCTCTCTACCCATCTCTCTCTCTCTCTCTCTCTCCTCTCTCTCTCTCTCTTCCCGTCTGCTCTCTCTCTCTCTACCATGTCTTTCTCTCGACCCATCTCTCTCTCTCCACCTGTCTCTCTCTCTACCCGTCTCTCGCTAATTGTCTCTCTCTCTCTCTACCCCGTCCTCTCTCTCTTTTCGTCTCTCTCTCTCTCTCTCTACCCATCTCTCTCTCTCTCTCCCGTCTCTCTCTCTCTACCCGTCTCTCTCTCTTCCAGTCTCTCTCTCTCTACCCCGTCTCTCTCTCTACCCGTCTCTCTCTACCCGTCTCTCTCTACCCCGTCTCTCTCTCTACCCCGTCTCTCTCTACCGTCTCCTCTCTCTCTACCCATCTCTCTCTCTCTCTCTCTCTCTCTCTCTCTCTCTCTCTCTCTCTCTCTCTCTCGCTCTCTCTCTCTCTCTCTCTCTCTACCGGAAAGAAATATTGTCTTAGGTCTAATTATTTGTCACAGTGTAATAGGAAATGCAGCTCTGTCTCTACCTCTCCCCTGGAGCAGAGTGAGCACAGCCTGTCCTCTCTGGGCAGCCAGGTTTGTCTGTGACAACCGGTCTCTATAACCAGACTGTCCTCTCTGGGCAGCCAGGTTTGTCTGTGGCGAGCCGGTCTCTATAGCCAGACTGTGCTCTCTGAGTCTGTACCTAGTCAATGTTTCCTCAGTTTTCTATCAGTCACAGTGGTCAGATAGTCTGCCATCATGTACTGTCTGTTTATAGCCAAATAGCATTGAAGTTTACTTTGATATTTTGTGGTGTCTTTCAATAGGTGATATATTTTTCTTTTGTTTGTGTTGATTTGGTTGGGCCAGATTTTCTGAGTTCTGTCCTGAGGCTCTATGGGGTTGGTTTGGGTTGGTGAACTGAGCCTCAGAACCAGCTGGCTGAGGGACTCTTCTCTTTTTTTCATCTCTTGGCATTGTAGAGCTGTGTGGTGGAATGTTTTGGGGTCACTTGTTTTTAGATGGTTGTAAAAATGTGATGGCTCTTTTTTCTATTCAAATGAGGAGGGAGTATTTGCCATTCTATACCATGCGTTATTTTGAGTTTTTCTTTGCACTTGCAATACAGCCTTGCAAAACCCTGCATGCAGTATTTCGATTGGATGTTTGTCCCATTTTGGTGAATTCATTATTAGAGATTGGACCTCATACTTCACTGCCATATAGAATTGGTTCTATATCTGATTGAAACATTTTGAGCCAGATTCTAATTGGAATTTCGATTTTGATGTTCCTTTTAATGGCATAGAATGCTCTTCTTGCTTTGTCTCTCAGCTCATTCACAGCCATGTGAGAAGCTACCTGTGTTACTGATATTTAGTCCTAGATATGTGTAGTTTCTGGTGTGTTCTAATAGAACTGTGTTATTTACGGACCTTTTTTGGAATATCATTATATTTGTGTTTTAGGTTAACGGTCAGTCCAGGTCTGACAGAACCTGTGGTTAACGGTCAGAGTCCCAGGTCTGACAGAACCAGTGGTTAGCAGTCAGAGCCCAGGTCTGACAGAACCTGTAGTTAACGGTCAGAGTCCAGGTCTGACAGAACCTGTGGTTAACGGTCAGAGTCCAGGTCTGACAGAACCTGTGTTTAATGGTCAGAGCCCAGGTCTGACAGAACCTGTGGTTAACGGTCAGAGCCCAGGTCTGACAGAACCTGTGGTTAGCGGTCAGAGCCCAGGTCTGACAGAACCTGTGGTTAACGGTCAGAGCCCAGGTCTGACAGAACCTGTGGTTAACGGTCAGAGCCCAGGTCTGACAGAACCTGTGGTTAGCAGTCCAGAGCCCAGGTCTGACAGAACCTGTGGTTAACGGTCAGAGCCCAGGTCTGACAGAACCTGTGGTTAACGGTCCAGGCCAGGTCTGACAGAACCTGTGGTTAACGGTCAGAGCCCAGGTCTGACAGAACCTGTGGTTAATGGTCAGAGCCCAGGTCTGACAGAACCTGTGGTTAACGGTCCAGAGCACAGGTCTTACAGAACCTGTGAAGATGATCTAGGTGCTGCTGTAACCCCTCCTTAGTGGGAGACAGCA
>NW_026288405.1:0-3011 GCF_023373465.1 Oncorhynchus keta
GTAGGTTAGCTAAGCCAAGGAAGGAGCAGTACGTTAGCTAAGCCAATGAAGGAGCAGTAGGTTAGCTAAGCCAAGGAAGGAGAAGTAGTTTAGCTGAGCCAAGGAAGGAGCAGTAGGTCAGCTGAGCCAAGGAAGGAGCAGTAGGTCAACTAAGCCAAGGAAGGAGCAGTAGGTCAGCTAAGCCAAGGAAGGAGCAGTAGGTCAGCTGAGCCAAGGAAGGAGCAGTAGGTCAGCTGAGCCAAGGAAGGAGCAGTAGGTCAGCTAAGCCAAGGAAGGAGCAGTAGGTTAGCTAAGCCAAGGAAGGAGCAGTAGGTTAGCTAAGCCAAGGAAGGAGCAGTAGGTTAGCTAAGCCAAGGAAGGAGCAGTAGGTTAGCTAAGCCAAGGAAGGAGCAGTAGGTTAGCTAAGCCAAGGAAGGAGCAGTAGGTTAGCTAAGCCAAGGAAGGAGCAGTAGGTTAGCTAAGCCAAGGAAGGAGCAGTAGGTTAGCTAAGCCAAGGAAGGAGCAGTAGGTTAGCTAAGCCTAGGAAGGAGCAGTAGGTTAGCTAAGCCAAGGAAAGACCAGTAGGTTACCTAAGCCAGAGTGAGCAGTAGGTTAGCTAAGCCAAGGAAGGAGCAGTAGGTCAGCTAAGCCAAGGGAAGGAGCAGTAGGTCAGCTAAGCCAAGGAAGGAGCCAGTAGGTCAGCTTAGACAAACTGAGGAAGGAGCAGTAGGTTAGCTAAGGCAAGGAAGGAGCAGTAGGTCAGCTAAGCCAAGGAAGGAGCAGTAGGTCAGCTAAGCCAAGGAAGGAGCAGTAGGTCAGCTGAGCCAAGGAAGGAGCAGTAGGTCAGCTGAGCCAAGGAAGGAGCAGTAGGTCAGCTGAGCCAAGGAAGGAGCAGTAGGTCAGCTGAGCCAAGGAAGGAGCAGTAGGTCAGCTGAGCCAAGGAAGGAGCAGTAGGTCAGCTAAGCCAAGGAAGGAGCAGTAGGTCAGCTAAGCCAAGGAAGGAGCAGTAGGTCAGCTAAGCCAAGGAAGGAGCAGTAGGTCAGCTGAGCCAAGGAAGGAGCAGTAGGTCAGCTGAGCCAAGGAAGGAGCAGTAGGTCAGCTGAGCCAAGGAAGGAGCAGTAGGTCAGCTGAGCCAAGGAAGGAGCAGTAGGTCAGCTGAGCCAAGGAAGGAGCAGTAGGTCAGCTGAGCCAAGGAAGGAGCAGTAGGTCAGCTGAGCCAAGGAAGGAGCAGTAGGTCAGCTAAGCCAAGGAAGGAGCAGTAGGTCAGCTAAGCCAAGGAAGGAGCCAGTAGGTCAGCTAAGCCAAGGAAAGTGAGGAAGCAGCAGTAGCTAAGCTGAGGAAGGAGCAGTAGGTTAGCTAAGCCAAGGAAAGAGAGGACGGGGCCATAGGTCAGCTGAGCCAAGGAAGGAGCAGTAGGTCAGCTATGCCAAGGAAGGAGCAGTAGGTCAGCTAAGCCAAGGAAGGAGCAGTAGGTAGCCAAGAAGAGCATAGGTCAGCTAAGCAAGGAAGGAGCAGTGGGTCAGCTAAGCCAAGGAAGGAGCAGTAGGTTAGCTAAGCCAAGGAAAGTGAGGAAGTAGCAGTAGCTAAGCTGAGGAAGGAGCAGTAAGTTAGCTAAGACTAGGAATGAGCAGTAGGTTAGCTTAGACAAGGAAAGAGAGGAATGAGCAGTAGGTTAAGCGAAGACAAGGAAAGAGAGGAAGGAGCAGTAGGTTAGCTAAGACTTGGAATGAGCAGTAGGTTAGCTAAGACAAGGAAAGTGAGACGAACAGTAGGTTAGCTAAGCCAAGGAAGGAGCAGTAGGTTAGCTAAGCCAAGGAAGGAGCAGTAGGTTAGCTAAGCCAATGAAGGAGCAGTAGGTTAGCTAAGCCAAGGAAGGAGCAGTAGTTTAGCTGAGCCAAGGAAGGAGCAGTAGGTCAGCTGAGCCAAGGAAGGAGCAGTAGGTCAACTAAGCCAAGGAAGGAGCAGTAGGTCAGCTAAGCCAAGGAAGGAGCAGTAGGTCAGCTGAGCCAAGGAAGGAGCAGTAGGTCAGCTGAGCCAAGGAAGGAGCAGTAGGTCAGCTAAGCCAAGGAAGGAGCAGTAGGTTAGCTAAGCCAAGGAAGGAGCAGTAGGTTAGCTAAGCCAAGGAAGGAGCAGTAGGTTAGCTAAGCCAAGGAAGGAGCAGTAGGTTAGCTAAGCCAAGGAAGGAGCAGTAGGTTAGCTAAGCCAAGGAAGGAGCAGTAGGTTAGCTAAGCCAAGGAAGGAGCAGTAGGTTAGCTAAGCCAAGGAAGGAGCAGTAGGTTAGCTAAGCCAAGGAAGGAGCAGTAGGTCAGCTGAGCCAAGGAAGGAGCAGTAGGTCAGCTAAGCCAAGGAAGGAGCAGTAGGTCAGCTAAGCCAAAAGGAAGGAGCAGTAGGTCAGCTAAGCCAAGGAAGGAGCAGTAGGTCAGCTAAGCCAAGGAAAGTGAGGAAGCAGCAGTCAGCTAAGCCAAGGGAAGGAGCAGTAGGTTAGCTGAGCCAAGGAAGGAGCAGTAGGTTAGCTGAGCCAAGGAAGGAGCAGTAGGTCAGCTGAGCCAAGGAAGGAGCAGTAGGTCAGCTGAGCCAAGGAAGGAGCAGTAGGTCAGCTGAGCCAAGGAAGGAGCAGTAGGTCAGCTAAGCCAAGGAAGGAGCAGTAGGTCAGCTAAGCCAAGGAAGGAGCAGTAGGTCAGCTAAGCCAAGGAAAGGAGCAGTAGGTCAGCTAAGCTGAGGAAGGAGCAGTAGGTCAGCTAAGCCAAGGAAGGAGCAGTAGGTCAGCTGAGCCAAGGAAGGAGCAGTAGGTCAGCTAAGCCAAGGAAGGAGCAGTAGGTCAGCTAAGCCAAGGAAGGAGCAGTAGGTCAGCTAAGCCAAGGAAGGAGCAGTAGGTCAGCTAAGCCAAGGAAGGAGCAGTAGGTCAGCTAAGCCAAGGAAGGAGCAGTAGAGTCAGCTGAGCCAAGGAAGGAGCAGTAGGTCAGCTGGGCCAAGGAAGGAGCAGTAAGGTCAGCTGAGCCAAGGAAGGAGTTTCAGTAGGTCCAGCTAAGCCA
>NW_026288406.1:0-15824 GCF_023373465.1 Oncorhynchus keta
CTACTGATACTAACCACTGATACTAACTACTGATACTACTGATACTACTGATGCTACTGATACTACTGATACTACTGATACTACTGATACCACTGATACTAACCACTGATACTAACTACTGATACTACTGCTACTAACTACTGATACTAACCACTGATACTACTGATACTACTGATACTAACTACTGATACTACTGATACTAACCACTGATACTACTGATACTAACTACTGATACTAACCACTGATACTAACTACTGATACTACTGCTCCTAACTACTGATACAACTACTGATACTAACCACTGATACTAACTACTGATACTAACTACTGATACTACTGCTCTAACTACTGATACTAACCACTGATACTAACTACTGATACTAACCACTGATACTACTGATACTAACCACTGATACTAACTACTGATACTACTGATTCTACTGATACTAACTACTGATACTATTGATACTACTGATACTAACTACTGATACTAACCACTGATACTAACTACTGATACTACTGATACTACTGATGCTACTGATACTACTGATACTACTGATACTACTGATACCACTGATACTAACCACTGATACTAACTACTGATACTACTGCTACTAACTACTGATACTAACCACTGATACTACTGATACTACTGATACTAACTACTGATACTACTGATACTAACCACTGATACTACTGATACTAACTACTGATACTAACCACTGATACTAACTACTGATACTACTGCTCCTAACTACTGATACTAACCACTGATACTAACTACTGATACTAACTACTGATACTACTGCTCCTAACTACTGATACTAACCACTGATACTAACTACTGATACTAACCACTGATACTACTGATACTAACCACTGATACTAACTACTGATACTAACTACTGATACTACTGATTCTACTGATACTAACTACTGATACTATTGATACTACTGATACTAACTACTGATACTAACCACTGATACTATTGATACTAACCACTGATACTACTGATAGTAACTACTGATACTAACCACTGATACTACTGATACTACTGATACTACTGATACTAACCACTGATACTTACTACCGATACTACTGATACTACTGATACTAACCACTGATACTAACTACTGATACTAACTACTGATACTAACTACTGATACTACTGATACTACTGATACTACTGATGCTAACCACTGATACTAACCACTGATACTACTGATACTAACTACTGATACTACTGATACTACTGATACTACTGATACTAACTACTGATACTACTGATGCTAACCACTGATACTACTGCTCCTAACTACTGATACTACTGCTCCTAAGTACTGATACTACTGATACTAACCACTGATACTAACTACTGATACTACTGATACTAACTACTGATACTACTGATACTAACTACTGATACTAACTACTGATACTAACTACTGATACTAACCACTGATACTAACCACTGATACTAACTACTGATACTAACCACTGATACTAACTACTGATACTACTGATACTACTGATGCTACTGATAATACTGATACTAACCACTGATACTAACTACTGATACTACTGATACTACTGATACTACTGATACTAACTACTGATACTAACCACTGATACTAACTACTGATACTAACTACTGATACTAACTACTGATACTACTGATACTAACTACTGCTACTTACTGCTACTAACTACTGATACTAACTACTGATACTACTGATACTAACTACTGCTACTTACTGCTACTAACTACTGCTACTAACTACTGATACTACTGATACTAACTACTGACACTACTGATACTACTGATACTAACTACTGATACTACTGCTCCTAACTACTGATACTACTGATACTAACTACTGATACTACTGCTCCTAACTACTGATACTACTGCTCCTAACTACTGATACTACTGCTCCTAACTACTGATACTACTGCTCCTAAGTACTGATACTACTGATACTAACCACTGATACTAACTACTGATACTAACTACTGATACTACTGATACTAACTACTGATACTAACTACTGATACTAACTACTGATACTAACTACTGATACTAACCACTGATACTAACCACTGATACTAACTACTGATACTAACCACTGATACTAACTACTGATACTACTGATACTACTGATGCTACTGATAATACTGATACTAACCACTGATACTAACTACTGATACTACTGATACTACTGATGCTACTGATACTACTGATACTACTGATACTAACCACTGATACTACTGATACTAACTACTGATACTACTGATACTACTGATACTAACCACTGATACTAACCACTGATAATACTGATACTAACTACTGATACTAACTACTGATACTACTAACCACTGATACTACTGATACTAACTACTGATACTAACCACTGATACTAACTACTGATACTACTGATACTACTGATGCTACTGATACTACTGATACTACTGATACTACTGATACTAACCACTGATACTAACTACTGATTAGCACACAGATTAGCATCACTGTAGTGCTATTCACTCAACTGTACGACTTGATTAGTTCAGTGTTAGCTAGCTACATAGCTGTCTTTGTTTCCAAGATAATTGTGTAGTTTAGTGTGTGTAGCCTTGGAGTGATTATCTTAATTCACTGAGGTTCGCTAGCCAGCTATTTGTCGTCCTTAACGTAGGAGACTCTGCTAGCTAGCCAACGTCTACTGAATAGAACTCAACCGGTCGCATTCACAGGTAGTATCACATTTTCATTTCATTACAGTACAACGGTTTGATTTGTTTGATCGTAGCTAGCTACATAGCTAGCTACATAGCCGTCTTTGTTTCAAAGATAATTGTGTAGTCTAGAGCGATTTCCTAGGTTAGCTAGCCAGCTATTGTCGTTCTTTTAACTCAACGTAACGTAAACAACACTGCTAGCTAGCCAGCTAGCCCCGAATAGCAGCACTGTAGAAATTATTACACTCAACGGAGCGACTTGATTAGTGTAGTGTCAACAACGCAGCTACTGCCAGCTAGCCTACTTTAGCAGTACTGTATCATTTTAATCATTTTAGTCAATAAGATTCTTGCTACGTAAGCCTAACTTTCTGAACATTCGAGACGTGTAGTCCGCTTGTCATTCAATTTCCTTGCATTAGCGTAGCCTTTTCTGTAGCCTGTCAACTATGTGTCTGTCTATCCCTGTTCTCTCCTCTCTGCACAGACCATACAAACGCTCCACACCGCGTGGCCGCGACCACCTAACCTGGTGGTCCCAGCGCGTACGACCCACGTGGAGTTCCAGGTCTCCGGTAGCCTCTGGAACTGCCAATCTGCGGCCAACAAGGCAGAGTTCATCTCAGCCTATGCCTCCCTCCAGTCCCTTGACTTCTTGGCACTGACGGAAACATGGATCACCACAGATAACACTGCTACTCCTACTGCTCTCTCCTCGTCCGCCCACGTGTTCTCGCACACCCGAGAGCTTCTGGTCAGCGGGGTGGTGGCACCGGGATCCTCATCTCTCCCAAGTGGTCTTTCTCTCTTTCTCCCTTACCCATCTGTCTATTGCCTCCTTTGAATTCCATGCTGTCACAGTTACCAGCCCTTTCAAGCTTAACATCCTTATCATTTATCGCCCTCCAGGTTCCCTCGGAGAGTTCATCAATGAGCTTGATGCCTTGATAAGCTCCTTTCCTGAGGACGGCTCACCTCTCACAGTTCTGGGCGACTTTAACCTCCCCACGTCTACCTTTGACTCATTCCTCTCTGCCTCCTTCTTTCCACTCCTCTCCTCTTTTGACCTCACCCTCTCACCTTCCCCCTACTCACAAGGCAGGCAATACGCTTGACCTCATCTTTACTAGATGCTGTTCTTCCACTAACCTCATTGCAACTCCCCTCCAAGTCTCCGACCACTACCTTGTATCCTTTTCCCTCTCGCTCTCATCCAACACTTCCCACACTGCCCCTACTCGGATGGTATCGCGCCGTCCCAACCTTCGCTCTCTCTCCCCCGCTACTCTCTCCTCTTCCATCCTATCTTCTCTTCCCTCTGCTCAAACTTTCTCCAACCTATCTCCTGATTCTGCCTCCTCAACCCTCCTCTCCTCCCTTACTGCATCCTTTGACTCCCTATGTCCCCTATCCTCCAGGCCGGCTCGGTCCTCCCCTCCCGCTCCGTGGCTCGACGACTCATTGCGAGCTCACAGAACAGGAGCTCCGGGCAGCCGGCGGAAATGGAGGAAAACTCGCCTCCCTGCGGACCTGGCATCCTTTCACTCCCTCCTCTCTACATTTTCCTCCTCTGTCTCTGCTGCTAAAGCCACTTTCTACCATTCTAAGTTCCAAGCATCTGCCTCTAACCCTAGGAAGCTCTTTGCCACCTTCTCCTCCCTCCTGAATCCTCCCCCCTCCCTCCTCCCTCTCTGCAGATGACTTCGTCAACCATTTTGAAAAGAAGGTCGATGACATCCGATCCTCGTTTGCTAAGTCAAACGACACCGCTGGTTCTGCTCACACTGCCCTACCCTATGCTCTGACCTCTTTCTCCCCTCTCTCTCCAGATGAAATCTCGCGTCTTGTGACGGCCGGCCGCCCAACAACCTGCCCGCTTGACCCTATCCCCTCCTCTCTTCTCCAGACCATTTCCGGAGACCTTCTCCCTTACCTCACCTCGCTCATCAACTCATCCCTGACCGCTGGCTACGTCCCTCCCGTCTTCAAGAGAGCGAGAGTTGCACCCCTTCTGAAAAAACCTACACTCGATCCCTCCGATGTCAACAACTACAGACCAGTATCCCTTCTCTCTTTTCTCTCCAAAACTCTTGAGCGTGCCGTCCTTGGCCAGCTCTACCGCTATCTCTCTCAGAATGACCTTCTTGATCCAAATCAGTCAGGTTTCAAGACTAGTCATTCAACTGAGACTGCTCTTCTCTGTATCACGGAGCGCTCCGCACTGCTAAAGCTAACTCTCTCTCCTCTGCTCTCATCCTTCTAGACCTATCGGCTGCCTTCGATACTGTGAACCATCAGATCCTCCTCTCCACCCTCTCCGAGTTGGGCATCTCCGGCGCGGCCCACGCTGGATTGCGTCCTACCTGACAGGTCGCTCCTACCAGGTGGCGTGGCGAGAATCTGTCTCCTCACCACGCGCTCTCACCACTGGTGTCCCCCAGGGCTCTGTTCTAGGCCCTCTCTTATTCTCGCTATACACCAAGTCACTTGGCTCTGTCATAACCTCACATGGTCTCTCCTATCATTGCTATGCAGACGACACACAATTAATCTTCTCCTTTCCCCCTTCTGATGACCAGGTGGCGAATCGCATCTCTGCATGTCTGGCAGACATATCAGTGTGGATGACGGATCACCACCTCAAGCTGAACCTCAGCAAGACGGAGCTCCTCTTCCTCCCGGGGGAAGGACTGCCCGTTCCATGATCTCGCCATCACGGTTGACAACTCCATTGTGTCCTCCTCCCAGAGCGCTAAGAACCTTGGCGTGATCCTGGACAACACCCTGGCGTTCTCAACTAACATCAAGGCGGTGTCCCGTTCCTGTAGGTTCATGCTCTACAACATCCGCAGAGTACGACCCTGCCTCACACAGGAAGCGGCGCAGGTCCTAATCCAGGCACTTGTCATCTCCGTCTTGATTACTGCAACTCGCTGTTGGCTGGGCTCCCTGCCTGTGCCATTAAACCCCTACAACTCATCCAGAACGCCGCAGCCCGTCTGGTGTTCAACCTTCCCAAGTTCTCTCCGTCACCCCGCTCCTCCGCTCTCTCCACTGGCTTCCAGTTGAAGCTCGCATCCGCTACAAGACCATGGTGCTCGCCTACGGAGCTGTGAGGGGAACGGCACCTCAGTACCTCCAGGCTCTGATCAGGCCCTACACCCAAACAAGGGCACTGCGTTCATCCACCTCTGGCCTGCTCGCCTCCCTACCACTGAGGAAGTACAGTTCCCGCTCAGCCCAGTCAAAACTGTTCGCTGCTCTGGCCCCCAATGGTGGAACAAACTCCCTCACGACGCCAGGACAGCGGAGTCAATCACCACCTTCCGGAGACACCTGAAACCCCACCTCTTCAAGGAATACCTAGGATAGGGTAAGTAAGGGTAGGTAATCCTTCTCCCCCAACAAGATTTAGATGCAAGTGGCTGTTCCACTGGTTGTCATAAGGTGTATGCACCAATTTGTAGTCGCTCTGGATAAGAGCGTCTGCTAAATGACTTAAATGTAAATGTAAATGTAAATGATACTACTGATACTAACTACTGATACTAACTACTGATACTACTGATAGTAACTACTGATAGTAACTACTGATACTAACCACTGATAGTAACTACTGATACTAACCACTGATACTAACCACTGATACTAACCACTGATACTAACCACTGATACTACTGATACTAACCACTGATACTTACTGATACTTACTGCTACTAACTACTGCTACTAACTACTGATACTACTGATACTAACTACTGATACTACTGATACTAACTACTGATACTACTGCTCCTAACTACTGATACTACTGCTCCTAACTACTGATACTACTGATACTAACTACTGATACTACTGATACTAACTACTGATACTACTGATACTAACTACTGATACTACTGATACTAACCACTGATACTAACTACTGATACTACTGCTCCTAACTACTGATACTACTGATACTAACCACTGATACTAACTACTGATACTAACTACTGATACTACTGATAGTAACTACTGATACTAACCACTGATACTAACCACTGATACCACTGATACTTACTACCGATACTACTGATACTAACCACTGATACTACTGATACTAACTACTGATACTACTGATACTAACTACTGATACTACTGATACTACTGATACTAACCACTGATACTACTGATACTACTGATACTAACCACTGATACTAACTACTGATACTAACTACTGATACTACTGATACTAACTACTGATACTACTGATACTACTGATACTACTGATGCTAACCACTGATACTAACTACTGATACTAACTACTGATACTACTGCTCCTAACTACTGATACTACTGATACTAACTACTGATACTACTGCTCCTAACTACTGATACTACTGATCCTAACTACTGATACTACTGATACTAACCACTGATACTAACTACTGATACTAACTACTGATACTACTGATACTAACCACTGATACTACTGATACTAACCACTGATACTACTGATACTAACTACCGATACTACTGATACTAACCACTGATACTACTGATACTAACTACTGATACTACTGATACTAACTACTGATATTACTGATACTAACTACTGATACTAACTACTGATACTACTGATGCTAACCACTGATACTAACCACTGATACTAACTACTGATACTACTGATACTACTGATACTAACTACTGATACTACTGATACTAACTACTGATACTACTGATACTACTGATGCTAACCACTGATACTAACTACTGATACTACTGATACTACTGATACTAACTACTGATACTACTGATACTAACTACTGATACTACTGATACTAACTACTGATACTACTGATACTACTGATGTTAACCACTGATACTAACTACTGATACTACTGATACTACTGATACTAACTACTGATACTACTGATACTACTGATAGTAACTACTGATACTAACCACTGATACTAACCACTGATACTACTGATACTAACCACTGATACTAACTACTGATACTACTGATACTACTTACTGCTACTAACTACTGATACTACTGATACTACTGATACTAATGCTCCTAACTACTGATACTACTGATACTAACTACTGATACTAACTACTGATACTAACTACTGATACTAACCACTGATACTAACTACTGATACTAACCACTGATACTAACCACTGATACTAACCACTGATACTAACCACTGATACTAACTACTGATACTACTTACTGCTACTAACTACTGATACTACTGATACTAACTACTGATACTACTGCTCCTAACTACTGATACTACTGCTCCTAACTACTGATACTACTGCTCCTAACTACTGATACTACTGCTCCTAACTACTGATACTACTGATACTAACTACTGATACTACTGATACTAACTACTGATACTACTGCTCCTAACTACTGATACTACTGATACTAACCACTGATACTAACTACTGATACTACTGATACTAACTACTGATACTACTGATACTAACCACTGATACTAACTACTGATACTAACTACTGATACTAACCACTGATACTAACCACTGATACTACTGATACTAACTACTGATACTAACTACTGATACCACTGATACTAACTACTGATACTACTGATACTAACCACTGATACTAACCACTGATACTACTGATACTAACTACTGATAGTAACTACTGATACTAACTACTGATACTACTGATACTAACTACTGATACTACTGATACTAACTACTGATACTACTGCTCCTAACTACTGATACTAACTACTGATACTACTGCTCCTAACTACTGATACTACTGCTCCTAACTACTGATACTACTGATACTAACTACTGATACTACTGATACTAACTACTGATACTACTGCTCCTAACTACTGATACTACTGATACTAACCACTGATACTAACTACTGATACTACTGCTCCTAACTACTGATACTACTGCTCCTAACTACTGATACTACTGCTCCTAACTACTGATACTACTGATACTAACTACTGATACTACTGCTCCTAACTACTGATACTACTGCTCCTAACTACTGATACCACTGCTCCTAACTACTGATACTACTGATACTACTGATACTACATTTACATTTAAGTCATTTAGCAGACGCTCTTATCCAGAGCGACTTGGTGCATTCACCTTATGACATCCAGTGGAACAGCCACTTTACAATAGTGCATCTAAATCTTTTAAGGGGGGGGGGGGGTGAGAAGGATTACTTTATCCTATCCTATCCTAGGTGTCTCCGGAAGGTGGTGATTGACTCCGCTGTCCTGGCGTCGTGAGGGAGTTTGTTCCACCATTGGGGGGCCAGAGCAGCGAACAGTTTTGACTGGGCTGAGCGGGAACTGTACTTCCTCAGTGGTAGGGAGGCGAGCAGGCCAGAGGTGGATGAACGCAGTGCCCTTGTTTGGGTGTAGGGCCTGATCAGAGCCTGGAGGTACTGAGGTGCCGTTCCCCTCACAGCTCCGTAGGCAAGCACCATGGTCTTGTAGCGGATGCGAGCTTCAACTGGAAGCCAGTGGACAGAGCGGAGGAGCGGGGTGACGTGAGAGAACTTGGGAAGGTTGAACACCAGACGGGCTGCGGCGTTCTGGATGAGTTGTAGGGGTTTACTGATACTACTGCTCCTAACTACTGATACTACTGATACTAACCACTGATACTACTGATACTAACTACTGATACTAACCACTGATACTAACCACTGATACTACTGATACTAACCACTGATACTACTGATACTAACTACTGATACTAACCACTGATACTACTGATACTACTGATACTAACCACTGATACTACTGATACTAACTACTGATACTACTGATACTAACTACTGATACTACTGATACTAACTACTGATACTAACCACTGATACTAACCACTGATACTACTGATAATAACTACTGATACTAACTACTGATACTAACCACTGATACTACTGATACTAACTACTGATACTACTGATACTAACTACTGATACTAACCACTGATACTAACTACTGATACTAACCACTGATACTACTGATACTAACTACTGATACTAACCACTGATACTACTGCTACTACTACTTACTGCTACTAACTACTGATGCTTACTGCTACTACCTACTGATACTTACTGCTACTAACTACTGATACTAACTAATGCTACCTACTGATATTTACTGCTACTACCTACGGATACTTACTGATACTAACTACTGATACTAACTACTGATACTAACCACTGATACTAACTACTGATACTAACTACTGATACTAACTACTGATACTAACCACTGATACTAACCACTGATACTAACTACTGATACTACTGATACTACTTACTGCTACTAACTACTGATACTACTGATACTAACTACTGATACTACTGATACTAACTACTGATACTACTGATACTAACTACTGATACTACTGATACTAACTACTGATACTACTGCTCCTAACTACTGATACTACTGCTCCTAACTACTGATACTACTGCTCCTAACTACTGATACTACTGATACTAACCACTGATACTAACTACTGATACTAACTACTGATACTAACCACTGATACTACTGATACTAACTACTGATACTACTGATACTAACTACTGATACCACTGATACTAACTACTGATACTACTGATACTAACCACTGATACTAACCACTGATACTACTGATACTAACTACTGATAGTAACTACTGATACTAACTACTGATACTACTGATACTAACTACTGATACTACTGATACTAACTACTGATACTACTGATACTAACTACTGATACTACTGCTCCTAACTACTGATACTAACTACTGATACTACTGCTCCTAACTACTGATACTAACTACTGATACTACTGATACTAACTACTGATACTACTGCTCCTAACTACTGATACTACTGCTCCTAACTACTGATACTACTGATACTAACTACTGATACTACTGATACTAACTACTGATACTACTGCTCCTAACTACTGATACTACTGATACTAACCACTGATACTAACTACTGATACTACTGCTCCTAACTACTGATACTACTGCTCCTAACTACTGATACTACTGATACTAACTACTGATACTACTGCTCCTAACTACTGATACTACTGATACTAACTACTGATACTACTGCTCCTAACTACTGATACTACTGCTCCTAACTACTGATACCACTGCTCCTAACTACTGATACTACTGATACTACTGATACTACATTTACATTTAAGTCATTTAGCAGACGCTCTTATCCAGAGCGACTTGGTGCATTCACCTTATGACATCCAGTGGAACAGCCACTTTACAATAGTGCATCTAAATCTTTTAAGGGGGGGTGAGAAGGATTACTTTATCCTATCCTATCCTAGGTGTCTCCGGAAGGTGGTGATTGACTCCGCTGTCCTGGCGTCGTGAGGGAGTTTGTTCCACCATTGGGGGGCCAGAGCAGCGAACAGTTTTGACTGGGCTGAGCGGGAACTGTACTTCCTCAGTGGTAGGGAGGCGAGCAGGCCAGAGGTGGATGAACGCAGTGCCCTTGTTTGGGTGTAGGGCCTGATCAGAGCCTGGAGGTACTGAGGTGCCGTTCCCCTCACAGCTCCGTAGGCAAGCACCATGGTCTTGTAGCGGATGCGAGCTTCAACTGGAAGCCAGTGGACAGAGCGGAGGAGCGGGGTGACGTGAGAGAACTTGGGAAGGTTGAACACCAGACGGGCTGCGGCGTTCTGGATGAGTTGTAGGGGTTTACTGATACTACTGCTCCTAACTACTGATACTACTGATACTAACCACTGATACTACTGATACTAACTACTGATACTAACCACTGATACTAACCACTGATACTACTGATACTAACTACTGATACTACTGATACTAACCACTGATACTACTGATACTAACCACTGATACTACTGATACTAACCACTGATACTACTGATACTAACTACTGATACTAACCACTGATACTAACCACTGATACTACTGATACTAACTACTGATACTACTGATACTAACCACTGATACTACTGATACTAACCACTGATACTACTGATACTAACCACTGATACTACTGATACTAACCACTGATACTACTGATACTAACTACTGATACTAACCACTGATACTACTGATACTAACTACTGATACTAACCACTGATACTAACCACTGATACTACTGATAATAACTACTGATACTAACTACTGATACTAACCACTGATACTACTGATACTAACTACTGATACTACTGATACTAACTACTGATACTAACCACTGATACTAACTACTGATACTAACCACTGATACTACTGATACTAACTACTGATACTAACCACTGATACTACTGCTACTACCTACTGCTACTACTTACTGCTACTAACTACTGATGCTTACTGCTACTACCTACTGATACTTACTGCTACTAACTATGATACTACTGATGCTTAATACTGCTACTACTGCTACTAACTACTGATACTAACTAATGCTACCTACTGATATTTACTGCTACTACCTACGGATACTTACTGATACTAACTACTTCCACAAACTACTTCTACTTACTGCTACTAACTACTGCTACTTACTGATACTAACTACTGCTACTAACTACTGATACTACTGCTACTAACTACTGATACAACTGCTACTAACTACTGATACAACTGCTACTAACTACTGATACTTACTGCTAATAACTACTGATACTAACTACTGCTACTACCTACGATACTACTGATGCTTAATGCTACTAACTACTGCTACTACTGATACTAACTACTGATACTAACTACTGATACTTACTGATACTAACTACTGACACTACTGCTACTACTACTGCTACTTACTGCTACTAACTAATGCTACCTACTGATATTTACTGCTACTACCTACGGATACTTACTGATACTACTGATACTAACTACTACTTACTGATACTACTGCTACTAACTACTGATACTTACTGCTACTAACTACTGATACTTACTGCTACTAACTACTGCTACTACTGATACTAACTACTGATACTAACTACGGATACTACTGATACTAACTACTGATACTAACTACTGATACTACTGCTACTAACTACTGATACTAACTACTGATACTAACTACTGATACTACTGATACTTACTGCTACTAACTACTGATACTACTGCTACTAACTATTGATACTTACTGCTATTAACTACTGCTACTTACTGCTACTAACTACTGCTACTACTGATACTACTGCTACTAACTACTGATACTTACTGCTACTAACTACTGCTACTACTGCTACTAACTACTGATACTAACTACGGATACTACTGCTACTAACTACTGATACTAACTACTGATACTACTGATACTAACTACTGATACTACTGCTACTTACTGCTACTACTGATACTACTGCTACTAACTACTGATACTTACTACTGATACTACTGATACTTACTGCTACTAACTACTGCTACTACTGATACTACTGCTACTAACTACTGATACTAACTACGGATACTACTGCTACTAACTACTGATACTAACTACTGATACTAACTACTGATACTAACTACTGATACTACTGATACTAACTACTGATACTACTGCTACTAACTACTGATACTAACTACTGATACTACTGCTACTAACTACTGATACTTACTGATACTAACTACTGCTACTAACTTCTGATACTACTGCTACTAACTTCCTTTCCTTTCTCATGCACCACCTTCTTAGGATTTTTTGTTTGTTAGACATTTGGCGATGTGAAACCAACCAGACCAAACGAAAAACATACAACGTAATACACTCACAACTCTGATTAAAACTATAGCTCAAAACTCTCTGTGAAAACGCCCTCAGCCTGAGATATATCAGACCTGGTTGCCGTTGCCTGAGGATGATGTCAGCTTCTCTCTGACATTTTGAAAGAAAGTTGTTCCTAGGGAGGACAGACAACTCCCACAACAAATCTAATCAAAGGGCTACCCAGACTATTTGCATTGTCCCCTCCTCCCCTCTCTTTTACACTGCTGCTACTCTCTGTTTATTATCTATGCATAGTCACTTTAATAACTCTACCTACCTCGTCTAACCAGTACCCCCCCCCCTGTATATAGTCTCGCTATTGTTATTTTACTGCTGCTCTTAAATTAGAGAGGGAGGGAGGGAGAGAGGGAGAGAGGGAGGGAGGGAGGGAGGGAGGGAGGGAGAGAGAGGAGGGAGGGAGGAGAGAGGAGGGAGGGAGGGAGGCAGAGAGAGGAGAGGAGGGAGAGGAGGGAGGGAGGGAGGGAGAGAGTAGGGAGGGAGAGGAGGGAGGGAGGGAGCAGAGAGAGGAGGGAGGGGAGAGGAGGGAGGGAGGAGGGAGGGAGGGAGGGGAGAGGAGGGGAGGAGGGAGGGAGGGAGGGAGGGAGAGAGGAGGAGGGAGGGAGGGAGGGAGAGAGAGGAGGGAGGAGGAAGAGAGGGAGGGAGGGAGGGAGGAGAGGAGGGAGCAGAGGGAGGAGAGGAGGAGGAGGGAGGGGAGGGAGGGAAGGGAGGGAGGGAGGGAGGGAGGGAGGGGAGGGGGAGGGAGGGAGGGAGGGAGGGAGGGGAGGGAGGGAGGGGAGAGGAGGGAGGGAGAGAGAGAGAGAGGGAGGGAGGGAGGGGGAGGGAGGGGAGGGAGAGGGAGGGAGGGAGAGGAGGGAGGGAGAGAGAGAGGAGGGAGGGAGGGAGAGAGGGAGGGAGGGAGGAGGGAGGAGAGAGGGAGGGAGAGAGAGAGAGGGAGGGAGAGGGAGGGAGGAGAGGGAGGGAGGAGAGAGGAGGGAGAGAGGAGGGAGGGAGAGAGGAGGGAGGGGAGAGAGGGAGAGAGAGAGAGGGAGGAGAGAGGGAGGGAGGGAGAGAGAGAGGGAGGGAGAGAGAGAGGGAGGGAGAGAGGAGGGAGAGAGAGAGAGGGAGGGAGAGAGGAGGGAGGGAGAGAGGAGGGAGGGAGAGAGAGGAGGGAGGGAGAGGGAGGGAGAGAGGAGGGAGGGAGCAGCGAGGCTGCTCTCAGTCCCTCCGCTGAGAAAAGGGGACACTCTTCCAGCGGATGGCGATACTGAAGTCACACACTGCATTAGTTCTGCCTCATGCACCAATTAATTCATGTAGGTACTCCTATGACCAGAGAAAGTGAAATATTCCTCGATATAAAATAAAAAAATAAAAACACTAGCAGATGATAATAACAACAAGCTTATCGGAACACTTCACTGTATTCATTCATTGCAGCTGCAGTGCTGGTTGTAGCGTGAGTGGAAGTAGGGAGAACGGCATTTGTCTTCTTTTTACTCACAGGCTCAACTTTGTATTGTACATTCAATGCTTTTTTTTTACTGTCTATAGCTCAAGGAAACTATGCAGACACGGTGATCTGAGCTATCTGATTGGCCAGCAGTAGGCCGGCCTACAGACCCCTTTCTGTGTTTGCTAACATTGCTGCACGAGGGCAGTGCGCGGAGGCAGAGTTCTATCTTCAGACACATTAAATGATTAAAAATGGGAACACTTTGCCTTCCTGGCGCTAGGGCTGCTGAATCAACTGCACCTACCAAACAACAGGAATGCAAGGCTTCATCGTTTTAACATAAATGTTTGGGGATCGACTAGGAATGCCTTGGAGAGATCGACCAGTCGATCGCCAGTTTGGTGACCACTGGTCTAGAGACTCGTCTCTTCTCACAAAACAAATTTACAAAGGAGTGGTTGCTAAAGTAGTTGAAATGGTAGACACAACTAGTTAAATGAGTTAATGGTTAGTAGAACCTATTTTTGTCCACAGACTGTGGTGATGTAATGAGCAGAGTGCGCCACGAACGACGAAGTACAACGGCTCGTACTGTTTATCACGGTGTAGGTACTCAGATTCACTGCAATGACATGGGAAATGAGGGTGGGTCATAGGTACTCAGATTCACTGCAATGACATGGGATGTGAGGGTGGGTCATAGGTACTCAGATTCACTGCAATGACATGGGAAATGAGGGTGGGTCATAGGTACTCAGATTCACTGCAATGACATGGGAAATGAGGGTGGGTCATAGGTACTCAGATTCACTGCAATGACATGG
>NW_026288407.1:0-17500 GCF_023373465.1 Oncorhynchus keta
GACTACTGTTGACTAGAGTCCTTTACCTGTATGGTGGACTACTGTAGACCAAGGAGTCCTTTACCCTGTATGGACTACTGTTGACCTAGCACCAAGGGCATCTAGAACCAAAGGCATCTAGAAGGCATAAGGCATCTAGCACCAAAGGCATCTAGCACCAAGGGCATCTAGAACCAAAGGCATCTAGAACCAAAGGCATCTAGAACCAAAAGGCATCTAGCACCAAAGGCATCTAGCACCAGGCATCTGGCACCAAGGCATTGCAGGCATCTAGCACCAAAAGGCATCTGACACCAGGCATCTGGCACCAAGGCATCTGAGTACCAAAGGCATCTTGCACCAAAGGCATCTGGCACCAAAGGCATCTGGCACCGTCTGGCATCAAGGCACCAAAGGCTTCTAGCACCAAAGGAATCTGGCACCAAAGGAATCTGGCACCAAAGGCATCTGGCACCAAGGCATCTGGCACCAAAGGCATCTAGTACCAAAGCCATCTTGCACCAAAGGCATCTGGCACCAAAGGCATCTGGCACCAAAGGCATCTAGCACCAAAGGCATCTGGCACCAAAGGCATCTGGCACATCTAGAAAAGGCATCTGGCACCAAAGGCATCTGGCACCAAAGGCATCTGGCACCAAAGGCATCTGACACCAAGGCATCTAGCACCAAAGGCATCTAGCACCAAGGCATCTAGCACCAAAGGCATCTGGCACCAAAGGAATCTGGCACCAAAGGCATCTGGCACCAGGCTAGATTTACCAAGGCATCTAGCACCAAAGGCATCTGACACCAAAGGCATCTGGCACAAAGGCATCTAGCACCAAGCACCAAAGGCATCTGGCACCAAAGGCATCTGGCACCAAAGGATATCTAGCACCAAAGGCATCCACCAAAGCAAATGCTAGCACATCTAGCACCAAAGGCATCTGGCACAAAGGCATCTGGCACCAAAGGCATCTGGCACCAAAGGCATCTATCTGGCACCAAGGCATCTAGGCATCTACCATAAGGCATCTGGCACCAAAGGCATCTAACAGGCATCTGACACCATCTAGCCTGCCAGGCATCTGACACCAAAGGCATCTGGCACCAAGGCATCTAGCACCAAGGGCATCTGGCACCCAAACGCAGGCATCTCTAGACAGCTCTATCTAGCACCAAAGGCATCCTAGCACCAAGGCATCTGGCACCAAAGGCATCTAGCACCAAAGGCATCTTGCACCAAAGGCATCTGGCACCAGGCATCTGGCACCAAACGCATTTCTTACCTTCCTGGATTTAATATCCTCCTGGCATCCTAGCACCATTTACTACAGTCCTGGATTTACTACCCTCCTGTATTTACTACAGTCCTGGATTTACTACCCTCCTGTATTTAGGCATCTGGATTTACTACCCTGGATTTTCTAGCACCTGGCATTTACTACCCTCCTGGATTTAGGCATCTGGGGCATTTACTACCCTCCTGGATTTAAGGCCTCCTGGATTTAATATCCTCCTGGATTTACTACAGTCCTGGATTTACATCAGTCCTGGATTTACTTACCCTCCTGGATTTACTACCCTCCTGGATTTACTACAGGCATTTACTACAGTCCTGGATTTACTACAGTCCTGGATTTACTACAGTCCTGGATTTACTACAGTCCTGTATTTAATACCCTCCTGGATTTACTACCAAACCCTCCTGGATGCACCCTCCTGAACCAGAATGCATCTAATGCCCCAGAAAGGTCTCGTCTCTGTTGGAGAAACAGAAGGCATCTACCTCCACTACCTTCAGAAAGGGCATCTATCTTTATTGTCAAATGAGGACAACTTAGCACCAAGTCAGGTTATACTTAAACTTAATCTTTAATCCTTAATAAAACGGGCATCTAGAACCGGACCCGCAAAATAAAGTGCATCGATTGAGTGCACAAAGATGGCTGGTCGTAGCTGGTCCGGTCTCGGCATCATTCGTTGAGAGCACCAAAGGCAAAATCAAAGTTTTTAATAGATACACCCAAAGCCATCTGTTTTTATATTAAGCACCCTGTTTTTATAAAGGCATCTGGCACCAAAGCCATTTTTACAAGATGCACCATCTGGCACCCAAAGGCTACACTCTGTTTTATACCAAAGGCATCTGGCACCCTGTTTTTAAAAGGCATCTGTTTTTATACCAAGAGGCACCTGTTTTATACCAAGGCATCTGGCAGGAACACCCTGGCATCTGGCACCCTGTTTTTATAAAGAGGCATCTGGCACCAAAGGCATCTGGCACCAAATACACCATGTTTTTATAGCCAAGATACACTCTGTTTTTATAGCCAAGATACACCCCTGTTTTAATAGCAAAGATACATCCATGCAGCCAAAGGCATCTGGCACCAAAGGCATCTGTTTTCACCAAAGGCATCTGTTTCACCAAGAGGCATCTGCACCAAGAGGCATCTGTTTTCACCAAGGTTTTAGCACCAAGAGGCACCCTGGCACCAAGAGGCTTCTGTTTTATAAGGCATCTGCACCAAGAGGCACCCCTGCTGCATCTAAGGCACCCTGGCACCTGTTTTTATAGGCACTCTGGCACCAAGAGGCATCTGTTTTAATAGCCAGCACCCTGTTTTTATAAAGGCATCTGGCTTAGAAGAATACTGACAAGAACACCCTGTTTTAAACCAAAGAAACACCTGTTTTATAGCCAAGTTATATCAATGTTTGATTGCCAAGATCTACCTGATAGTTCAGAACCTAATAAGGTAGAAATGACCCTGAGCGTGATCTGAATAGAAGAAACCGAGGAGAACCCATTTGTCAAGATACACCCTGTACAAAATGTTTATCAGATACACCCTGTTTTTATAGCCAAGAGACATTTAGTAAAGATACACCCCTGTTTTTATTGAAGATGATTCATACACCCTGTTTTAATATAGATACCTCCTGTTTTTACTACAGTACACCCTGTTTTAATACCAAGATACACCCTGTTTTAATTGAGATGCACCCTGTTTTTATAGCCAAGATCCTGTTTTTACTAGTCCCAGATTTACTACACCCTGTTTTACTACAGATACCTGGATTTTTTAAAGTCCTGTTTTAATAGCCAGATCCCTGTTTTTACTATAGATACACCCTGTTTTTATACCCCCTGTTTTTACTACAGTCCTGTTTTTACTACAGTCCTGTTTTTATTACAGTCCCTGTTTTTACAAGATACCTCTGTTTTACTACAGATACACCCTGTTTTTACTACAGTCCTGACTTTTACTACCCTCCTGTTTTTATTACCCACTGTTTTTATTACAGTCCTGTTTTTTACTACCCACCATGGATTTACTACCCTCCTCTTTTAACTACAGATACACTCTGTTTTACTACAAGTACACCCTGTTTTTATAGCCAAGATACACCCTGTTTTATAGCCAAGATACACCCTGTTTTTATAGCCAAGATACACCTGTTTTAATACCAAGATACACTCTGTTTTTTACCCACCCTGTTTTTACTACAAGATACACTCTGTTTTTATAGCCAAGATACACCCAGTTTTTTAGCCAAGATACCCCTGTTTTTATAGCCAAGATACACCCTGTTTTTATAGCCAAGATACACCCTGTTTTTATAGCCAATATACACCCTGTTTTAATAGCCAAGATACACCTGTTTTATAGCCAAGATCCTCTTTTAATAGCCAGATCCTGTTTTTATAGCCAATATACACCCTGTTTTAATACAGTCCTGTTTTTATACCAAGATACACCCTGTTTTTATAGCCAAGATACACCCTGTTTTTATACCAAGATACACCCTGTTTTTATACAAGATACACCCTGTTTTTATAGCCAAGATACACCCTGTTTTAATAGCCAAGATACACCCTGTTTTAATAGCCAAGATACACCCTGTTTTAATAGCCAAGATACACCCTGTTTTAATAGCCAAGATACACCATGTTTTTTTACACCCCTGTTTTAATAGCCAAGATACACTCTGTTTTTATAGCCAAGATACACCCTGTTTTAATAGCCAAGATACACTCTACTTTTTATAGCCAAGATACACCCTGTTTTTATACCAAGATACACCCTGTTTTTATAGCCAAGATACACCCTGTTTTTATAGCCAAGATACACCCTGTTTTTATAGCCAAGATACACCCTGTTTTAATAGCCAAGATACACCCTGTTTTAATAGCCAAGATACACTCTGTTTTTATAGCCAAGATACACCCTGTTTTTTAGCCAAGATACACCCTGACTTTTGTAGCCAAGATACACCCTGTTTTTATAGCCAAGATACACCCTGTTTTTATAGCCAAGATACACCCTGTTTTTATAGCCAAGATACACTCTGTTTTTATAGCCAAGATACACTCTGTTTTAACAAGATACACTCTGATTTTATAGCCAAGATACACCCTGTTTTTTAGCCAAGATACACTCTGTTTTTATAGCCAAGATACACCTGTTTTAATAGCCAAGATACACCTGTTTTTATAGCCAAGATACACCCCCTGTTTTTTAGCCAAGATACACCCCTGTTTTTATAGCCAAGATACACCCTGTTTTTATAGCCAAGATACACCCTGTTTTTATAGCCAAGATACACCCTGTTTTAATAGCCAAGATACACCCTGTTTTAATAGCCAAGATACACTCTGATACACCCTGTTTTTATAGCCAAGATACACCCTGACTTTTATAGCCAAGATACACCCTGTTTTTATAGCCAAGATACACCCTGTTTTAATAGCCAAGATACACCCTGTTTTTATAGCCAAGATACACCCTGTTTTAATAGCCAAGATACCTCTGTTTTTATAGCCAAGATACACTCTGTTTTATAGCCAAGATACACTCTGATTTTATAGCCAAGATACACCCTGTTTTTATAGCCAAGATACACCCTGTTTTTATAGCCAAGATACACCCTGTTTTTATAGCCAAGATACACCCTGTTTTTATAGCCAAGATACACTCTGTTTTAATAGCCAAGATACACTCTGATTTTATAGCCAAGATACACCCTGTTTTAATAGCCAAGATACACCCTGTTTTTATAGTCAAGATACACCCTGTTTTTATAGCCAAGATACACCCTGTTTTTATAGCCAAGATACACTCCTGTTTTTATAGCCAAGATACACCCTGTTTTTACAGCCAAGATACACCCTGTTTTTATAGCCAAGATACACTCTGATTTAATAGCCAAGATACACCCTGTTTTATAGCCAAGATACACCCTGGATAGCCAAGATACACCCTGTTTTTATAGCCAAGATACACCTGTTTTTATAGCCAAGATACACCCTGTTTTAATACAAGATCCTGTTTTTATAGCCAAGATACACCCTGTTTTTACAAGATACACCCTGACTTTTGTAGCCAAGATCCACCCTGTTTTTATAGCCAAGATACACCCTGTTTTTATAGCCAAGATACACCCTGTTTTTATAGCCAAGATACACCCTGTTTTTATAGCCAAGATACACCCTGTTTTTATAGCCAAGAAACAGAAAGATACACCCTGTTTTTAATAGCCCCAGATACACTCTGTTTTTATAGCCAAGATACAACTGTTTTTATAGCCAAGATACACCCTTTTTTATAGCCAAGATACACCCTGTTTTTATAGCCAAGATACACCATGTTTTTATAGCCAAGATACACCCTGTTTTAATAGCCAAGATACACCCTGTTTTAATAGCCAAGATACACCCTGTTTTTATAGCCAAGATACACCCTGTTTTTATAGCCAAGATACACCCTGTTTTTATAAAATAACCCTGTTTTTATAGCCAAGATACACCCTGTTTTAATAGCCAAGATACACCCTGTTTTTATAGCCAAGATACACCCTGTTTTATAGGCCAAGATACACCCTGTTTTATAGCCAAGATACACCCTGTTTTTATAGCCAAGATACACCCTGTTTTAATAGCCAAGATACACCCTGTTTTTATAGCCAAGATACACTCTGTTTTTATAGCCAAGATACACCCTGTTTTTATAGCCAAGATACACCCTGTTTTAATAGCCAATATACACCCTGTTTTTATAGCCAAGATACACCCTGTTTTAATAGCCAAGATACACCCTGTTTTTATAGCCAAGATACACCCTGTTTTTATAGCCAAGATACACCCTGTTTTTATAGCCAAGATACACCCTGTTTTTATAGCCAAGATACACCCTGTTTTATAGCCAAGATACACAAGATACACCCTGTTTTTATAGCCAAGATACACCCTGTTTTTATAGCCAAGATACACCCTGTTTTAATAGCCAATATACACCCTGTTTTTATAGCCAAGATACACCCTGTTTTAATAGCCAAGATACACTCTGTTTTTATAGCCAAGATAAGATAGCCAAGATACACCCTGTTTTTATAGCCAAGATACACCCTGTTTTTATAGCCAAGATACACCCTGTTTTTATAGCCAAGATACACCCTGTTTTAATAGCCAAGATACACTCTGTTTTTATAGCCAAGATACACCCTGTTTTAATAGCCAAGATACACCCTGTTTTTAGCCAAGATACCCTGTTTTTAATAGCCAAGATACACCCTGTTTTTATAGCCAAGATACACCCTGTTTTATAGCCAAGATACACCCTGTTTTTATAGCCAAGATACACCCTGTTTTAATAGCCAAGATACACCCTGTTTTTATAGCCAAGATACACCCTGTTTTTTAGCCAAGATACACCCTGTTTTTATAGCCAAGATACACCCTGTTTTAATAGCCAAGATACACCCTGTTTTAATAGCCAAGATACACCCTGTTTTATAGCCAAGATACACCCTGTTTTTATAGCCAAGATACACCCTGTTTTTATAGCCAAGATACACTCTGTTTTTATAGCCAAGATACACCCTGTTTTAATAGCCAAGATACACCCTGTTTTAATAGCCAAGATACACCATGTTTTAATAGCCAAGATACACCCTGTTTTTATAGCCAAGATACACCCTGTTTTAATAGCCAAGATACACCCTGTTTTAATAGCCAAGATACACTCTGTTTTAATAGCCAAGATACACCCTGTTTTTATAGCCAAGATACACCCTGTTTTAATAGCCAAGATACACCCTGTTTTTATAGCCAAGATACACCCTGTTTTATAGCCAAGATACACCTGTTTTTATAGCCAAGATACACCCTGTTTTTATAGCCAAGATACAGCCTGTTTTAATAGCCAAGATACACCCTGTTTTTATTGCCAAGATACACCCTGTTTTAATAGCCAAGATACACCCTGTTTTAATAGCCAAGATACACCCTGTTTTTATAGCCAAGATACACCCTGTTTTTATAGCCAAGATACACCCTGTTTTAATAGCCAAGATACACCCTGTTTTAATAGCCAAGATACACCCTGTTTTTATAGCCAAGATACACTCTGTTTTAATAGCCAAGATACACCCTGTTTTAATAGCCAAGATACACTCTGTTTTAATAGCCAAGATACACCCTGTTTTTATAGCCAAGATACACCCTGTTTTTATAGCCAAGATACACCCTGTTTTTATAGCCAAGATACACCCTGTTTTTATAGCCAAGATACACCCTGTTTTAATAGCCAAGATACACCCTGTTTTTATAGCCAAGATACACTCTGTTTTTATAGCCAAGATACACCCTGTTTTTATAGCCAAGATACACCCTGTTTTTATAGCCAAGATACACTCTGTTTTTATAGCCAAGATACACCCTGTTTTTATAGCCAAGATACACCCTGTTTTTATAGCCAAGATACACTCTGTTTTTATAGCCAAGATACACCCTGTTTTAATAGCCAAGATACACCCTGTTTTTATAGCCAAGATACACCCTGTTTTTATAGCCAAGATACACCCTGTTTTTATAGCCAAGATACACCCTGTTTTTATAGCCAAGATACACCCTGTTTTTATAGCCAAGATACACCCTGTTTTAATAGCCAAGATACACCCTGTTTTTATAGCCAAGATACACCCTGTTTTAATAGCCAAGATACACCCTGTTTTTATAGCCAAGATACACCCTGTTTTTATAGCCAAGATACACCCTGTTTTAATAGCCAAGATACACCCTGTTTTAATAGCCAAGATACACCTGTTTTAATAGCCAAGATACACCCTGTTTTTATAGCCAAGATACACCCTGTTTTTATAGCCAAGTTTTTATAGCCAAGATACACCCTGTTTTAATAGCCAAGATACACCCTGTTTTTATAGCCAAGATACACCTGTTTTTATAGCCAAGATACACCCTGTTTTATAGCCAAGATACACCTGTTTTTATAGCCAAGATACACCCTGTTTTAATAGCCAAGATACACCCTGTTTTTATAGCCAAGATACACCCTGTTTTTATAGCCAAGATACACCCTGTTTTTATAGCCAAGATACACCCTGTTTTTATAGCCAAGATACACCCTGTTTTTATAGCCAAGATACACCTGTTTTATAGCCAAGATAACCCTGTTTTTAATAGCCAAGATACACCTGTTTTTATAGCCAAGATACACCCTGTTTTAATAGCCAAGATACACCCTGTTTTTATAGCCAAGATACACCCTGTTTTTATAGCCAAGATACACTCTGTTTTTATAGCCAAGATACACCTGTTTTTATAGCCAAGATACACACCCTGTTTTTATAGCCAAGATACACCCTGTTTTAATAGCCAAGATACACTCTGTTTTTATAGCCAAGATACACCCTGTTTTAATAGCCAAGATACACCCTGTTTTAATAGCCAAGATACACTCTGTTTTTATAGCCAAGATACACCCTGTTTTAATAGCCAAGATACACCCTGTTTTTATAGCCAAGATACACTCTGTTTTTATAGCCAAGATACACCCTGTTTTAATAGCCAAGATACACTCTGTTTTTATAGCCAAGATACACCCTGTTTTTATAGCCAAGATACACTCTGTTTTAATAGCCAAGATACACTCTGTTTTTATAGCCAAGATACACCCTGTTTTTATAGCCAAGATACACCCTGTTTTTATAGCCAAGATACACTCTGTTTTTATAGCCAAGATACACTCTGTTTTTATAGCCAAGATACACTCTGTTTTTATAGCCAAGATACACCCTGTTTTAATAGCCAAGATACACTCTGTTTTTATAGCCAAGATACACTCTGTTTTAATAGCCAAGATACACCCTGTTTTAATAGCCAAGATACACCCTGTTTTAATAGCCAAGATACACTCTGTTTTTATAGCCAAGATACACCCTGTTTTTATAGCCAAGATACACCCTGTTTTTATAGCCAAGATACACCCTGTTTTTATAGCCAAGATACACCCTGTTTTTATAGCCAAGATACACCCTGTTTTTATAGCCAAGATACACTCTGTTTTAATAGCCAAGATACACCCTGTTTTTATAGCCAAGATACACCCTGTTTTTATAGCCAAGATACACCCTGTTTTTATAGCCAAGATACACTCTGTTTTTATAGCCAAGATACACCCTGTTTTTATAGCCAAGATACACCCTGTTTTAATAGCCAAGATACACCCTGTTTTTATAGCCAAGATACACCCTGTTTTTATAGCCAAGATACACTCTGTTTTAATAGCCAAGATACACCCTGTTTTTATAGCCAAGATACACCCTTTTTAATAGCCAAGATACACCCTGTTTTTTAGCCAAGATACACCCTGTTTTTATAGCCAAGATACACCCTGTTTTTATAGCCAAGATACACCCTGTTTTTATAGCCAAGATACACCCTGTTTTAATAGCCAAGATACACCCTGTTTTTATAGCCAAGATACACCCTGTTTTTATAGCCAAGATAGCCAAGATACCCTGTTTTTATAGCCAAGATACACCCTGTTTTTATAGCCAAGATACACCCTGTTTTAATAGCCAAGATACACCCTGTTTTTATAGCCAAGATACACCCTGTTTTTATAGCCAAGATACACCCTGTTTTTATAGCCAAGATACACCCTGTTTTAATAGCCAAGATACACCCTGTTTTTATAGCCAAGATACACCCTGTTTTATAGCCAAGATACACCCTGTTTTTATAGCCAAGATACACCCTGTTTTTATAGCCAAGATACACTCTGTTTTTATAGCCAAGATACACCCTGTTTTAATAGCCAAGATACACCCTGTTTTAATAGCCAAGATACACCATGTTTTAATAGCCAAGATACACCCTGTTTTTATAGCCAAGATACACCCTGTTTTAATAGCCAAGATACACCCTGTTTTAATAGCCAAGATACACTCTGTTTTAATAGCCAAGATACACCCTGTTTTTATAGCCAAGATACACCCTGTTTTAATAGCCAAAGATACACCCTGTTTTTATAGCCAAGATACACCCTGTTTTAATAGCCAAGATACACCCTGTTTTTATAGCCAAGATACACCCTGTTTTAATAGCCAAGATACACCCTGTTTTAATAGCCAAGATACACCCTGTTTTTATAGCCAAGATACACCCTGTTTTTATAGCCAAGATACACCCTGTTTTAATAGCCAAGATACACCCTGTTTTTATAGCCAAGATACACCCTGTTTTTATAGCCAAGATACACCCTGTTTTAATAGCCAAGATACACCCTGTTTTAATAGCCAAGATACACCCTGTTTTTATAGCCAAGATACACCCTGTTTTTATAGCCAAGATACACCCTGTTTTAATAGCCAAGATACACTCTGTTTTAATAGCCAAGATACACCCTGTTTTAATAGCCAAGATACACTCTGTTTTTATAGCCAAGATACACCCTGTTTTAATAGCCAAGATACACCCTGTTTTAATAGCCAAGATACACCCTGTTTTAATAGCCAAGATACACCCTGTTTTTATAGCCAAGATACACCCTGTTTTAATAGCCAAGATACACCCTGTTTTAATAGCCAAGATACACCCTGTTTTAATAGCCAAGATACACCCTGTTTTTATAGCCAAGATACACCCTGTTTTAATAGCCAAGATACACCCTGTTTTAATAGCCAAGATACACCCTGTTTTTATAGCCAAGATACACCCTGTTTTAATAGCCAAGATACAGCCTGTTTTAATAGCCAAGATACACCCTGTTTTTATAGCCAAGATACACCCTGTTTTAATAGCCAAGATACACCCTGTTTTAATAGCCAAGATACACCCTGTTTTTATAGCCAAGATACACCCTGTTTTTATAGCCAAGATACACCCTGTTTTAATAGCCAAGATACACCCTGTTTTAATAGCCAAGATACACCCTGTTTTTATAGCCAAGATACACCTTGTTTTAATAGCCAAGATACACCCTGTTTTAATAGCCAAGATACACCTTGTTTTTATAGCCAAGATACACCCTGTTTTTATTGCCAAGATACACCCTGTTTTAATAGCCAAGATACACCCTGTTTTAATAGCCAAGATACACCCTGTTTTTATTGCCAAGATACACCCTGTTTTAATAGCCAAGATACAGCCTGTTTTAATAGCCAAGATACACCCTGTTTTTATTGCCAAGATACACCCTGTTTTAATAGCCAAGATACACCCTGTTTTTATAGCCAAGATACACCCTGTTTTTATAGCCAAGATACACCCTGTTTTAATAGCCAAGATACACCCTGTTTTATAGCCAAGGTACACCCTGTTTTTATAGCCAAGATACACCCTGTTTTAATAGCCAAGATACACTCTGTTTTTATAGCCAAGATACACTCTGTTTTAATAGCCAAGATACACCCTGTTTTAATAGCCAAGATACACTCTGTTTTTATAGCCAAGATACACTCTGTTTTTATAGCCAAGATACACTCTGTTTTTATAGCCAAGATACACCCTGTTTTTATAGCCAAGATACACCCTGTTTTTATAGCCAAGATACACCCTGTTTTAATAGCCAAGATACACCCTGTTTTTATAGCCAAGATACACCCTGTTTTAATAGCCAAGATACACTCTGTTTTTATAGCCAAGATACACTCTGTTTTTATAGCCAAGATACACCCTGTTTTTATAGCCAAGATACACCCTGTTTTTATAGCCAAGATACACTCTGTTTTTATAGCCAAGATACACTCTGTTTTTATAGCCAAGATACACTCTGTTTTAATAGCCAAGATACACCCTGTTTTAATAGCCAAGATACACTCTGTTTTTATAGCCAAGATACACCCTGTTTTTATAGCCAAGATACACCCTGATTTTTGTAGCCAAGATACACTCTGTTTTTATAGCCAAGATACACTCTGTTTTAATAGCCAAGATACACCCTGTTTTAATAGCCAAGATACACCCTGTTTTATAGCCAAGATACACCCTGTTTTTATAGCCAAGATACACCCTGTTTTTATAGCCAAGATACACTCTGTTTTTATAGCCAAGATACACCATGTTTTAATAGCCAAGATACACCCTGTTTTTATAGCCAAGATACACCCTGTTTTAATAGCCAAGATACACCCTGTTTTAATAGCCAAGATACACCCTGTTTTAATAGCCAAGATACACCCTGTTTTAATAGCCAAGATACACCCTGTTTTAATAGCCAAGATACACCCTGTTTTTGTAGCCAAGATACACCCTGTTTTTATAGCCAAGATACACTCTGTTTTAATAGCCAAGATACACCCTGTTTTTATAGCCAAGATACACCCTGTTTTAATAGCCAAGATACACCCTGTTTTTATAGCCAAGATACACTCTGTTTTAATAGCCAAGATACACTCTGTTTTTATAGCCAAGATACACTCTGTTTTAATAGCCAAGATACACTCTGTTTTAATAGCCAAGATACACTCTGTTTTAATAGCCAAGATACACTCTGTTTTAATAGCCAAGATACACCCTGTTTTAATAGCCAAGATACACTCTGTTTTTATAGCCAAGATACACCCTGTTTTTATAGCCAAGATACACCCTGTTTTAATAGCCAAGATACACCCTGTTTTAATAGCCAAGATACACCCTGTTTTTATAGCCAAGATACACCCTGTTTTAATAGCCAAGATACACCCTGTTTTAATAGCCAAGATACACCCTGTTTTAATAGCCAAGATACACCCTGTTTTTATAGCCAAGGTACACCCTGTTTTTATAGCCAAGATACACCCTGTTTTTATAGCCAAGATACACCCTGTTTTAATAGCCAAGGTACACCCTGTTTTTATAGCCAAGATACACCCTGTTTTTATAGCCAAGATACACCCTGTTTTAATAGCCAAGATACACCCTGTTTTAATAGCCAAGATACACCCTGTTTTTATAGCCAAGATACACCCTGTTTTTATAGCCAAGATACACCCTGTTTTTATAGCCAAGATACACCCTGTTTTAATAGCCAAGATACACTCTGTTTTAATAGCCAAGATACACTCTGTTTTAATAGCCAAGATACACCCTGTTTTAATAGCCAAGATACACTCTGTTTTAATAGCCAAGATACACCCTGTTTTTATAGCCAAGATACACCCTGTTTTAATAGCCAAGATACACCCTGTTTTTATAGCCAAGATACACTCTGTTTTTATAGCCAAGATACACCCTGTTTTAATAGCCAAGATACACCCTGTTTTAATAGCCAAGATACACCCTGTTTTAATAGCCAAGATACACTCTGTTTTTATAGCCAAGATACACTCTGTTTTAATAGCCAAGATACACCCTGTTTTAATAGCCAAGATACACCCTGTTTTTATAGCCAAGGTACACCCTGTTTTTATAGCCAAGATACACCCTGTTTTTATAGCCAAGATACACCCTGTTTTTATAGCCAAGATACACCCTGTTTTAATAGCCAAGATACACTCTGTTTTAATAGCCAAGATACACCCTGTTTTAATAGCCAAGATACACTCTGTTTTTATAGCCAAGATACACCCTGTTTTTATAGCCAAGATACACCCTGTTTTTATAGCCAAGATACACCCTGTTTTTATAGCCAAGATACACCCTGTTTTTATAGCCAAGATACACCCTGTTTTTATAGCCAAGATACACCCTGTTTTTATAGCCAAGATACACCCTGTTTTTATAGCCAAGATACACCCTGTTTTAATAGCCAAGATACACCCTGTTTTTAT
This sequence comes from Oncorhynchus keta, assembly GCF_023373465.1. Classification (NCBI taxonomy): domain Eukaryota; kingdom Metazoa; phylum Chordata; class Actinopteri; order Salmoniformes; family Salmonidae; genus Oncorhynchus; species Oncorhynchus keta. The sequence continues at coordinate 14,038 of NW_026288407.1, forward strand.
AGCCAAGATACACCCTGTTTTTATAGCCAAGATACACTCTGTTTTAATAGCCAAGATACACCCTGTTTTTATAGCCAAGATACACCCTGTTTTTATAGCCAAGATACACCATGTTTTAATAGCCAAGATACACCCTGTTTTTATAGCCAAGATACACCCTGTTTTAATAGCCAAGATACACCCTGTTTTTATAGCCAAGATACACTCTGTTTTTATAGCCAAGATACACCCTGTTTTTATAGCCAAGATACACCCTGTTTTTATAGCCAAGATACACTCTGTTTTTATAGCCAAGATACACCCTGTTTTTATAGCCAAGATACACCTTGTTTTAATAGCCAAGATACACCCTGTTTTTATAGCCAAGATACACTCTGTTTTTATAGCCAAAATACACCCTGTTTTTATAGCCAAGATACACCTTGTTTTAATAGCCAAGATACACTCTGTTTTTATAGCCAAGATACACCCTGTTTTAATAGCCAAAATACACCCTGTTTTTATAGCCAAGATACACCCTGTTTTTATAGCCAAGATACACCCTGTTTTTATAGCCAAGATACACCCTGTTTTTATAGCCAAGATACACCCTGTTTTAATAGCCAAGATACACCTTGTTTTAATAGCCAAGATACACCCTGTTTTTATAGCCAAGATACACTCTGTTTTTATAGCCAAAATACACCCTGTTTTTATAGCCAAGATACACCCTGTTTTAATAGCCAAGATACACTCTGTTTTTATAGCCAAGATACACCCTGTTTTAATAGCCAAGATACACTCTGTTTTTATAGCCAAGATACACCCTGTCTTTATAGCCAAGATACACCCTGTTTTAATAGCCAAGATACACTCTGTTTTTATAGCCAAGATACACCCTGTTTTTATAGCCAAGATACACTCTGTTTTAATAGCCAAGATACACTCTGTTTTTATAGCCAAGATAAACCCTGTTTTTATAGCCAAGATACACCCTGTTTTTATAGCCAAGATACACCCTGTTTTTATAGCCAAGATACAGCCTGTTTTTATAGCCAAGATACACCCTGTTTTTATAGCCAAGATACACCCTGTTTTAATAGCCAAGATACACCTTGTTTTAATAGCCAAGATACACCCTGTTTTAATAGCCAAGATACACCTTGTTTTAATAGCCAAGATACACTCTGTTTTAATAGCCAAGATACACCCTGTTTTAATAGCCAAGATACACCTTGTTTTAATAGCCAAGATACACTCTGTTTTTATAGCCAAGATACACCCTGTTTTTATAGCCAAGATACACCCTGTTTTAATAGCCAAGATACACCCTGTTTTTATTGCCAAGATACACCCTGTTTTTATAGCCAAGATACACCATGTTTTAATAGCCAAGATACACCCTGTTTTAATAGCCAAGATACACCCTGTTTTTATAGCCAAGATACACCCTGTTTTTATAGCCAAGATACATGTTTTAATAGCCAAGATACACCCTGTTTTTATAGCCAAGATACACCCTGTTTTAATAGCCAAGATACACCCTGTTTTTATAGCCAAGATACACCCTGTTTTAATAGCCAAGATACACCCTGTTTTTATAGCCAAGATACACCCTGTTTTAATAGCCAAGATACACCCTGTTTTTATAGCCAAGATACACCCTGTTTTTATAGCCAAGATACACTCTGTTTTTATAGCCAAGATACACCCTGTTTTATAGCCAAGATACACCCTGTTTTAATATTGCCAAGATACACCCTGTTTTAATAGCCAAGATACACTCTGTTTTTATAGCCAAGATACACCCTGTTTTAATGGCCAAGATACACCCTGTTTTAATAGCCAAGATACACCCTGTTTTAATAGCCAAGATACACCCTGTTTTTATAGCCAAGATACACCCTGTTTTTATAGCCAAGATCAGCCAAGATACACCCTGTTTTTATAGCCAAGATACACTCTGTTTTTATAGACCAAGATACACCCTGTTTTTATAGCCAAGATACACCTGTTTTAATAGCCAAGATACACTCTGTTTTTATAGCCAAGATACACCCTGTTTTAATAGCCAAGATACACTCTGTTTTAACCAAGATCTCTACCTGTTTTATAGCCAAGATGTTTTAATAGCCAAGATACACCCTGTTTTAATAGCCAAGATACACCCTGTTTTAATAGCCCACCAGTGTTTTGATACATCCTACCCATGGGACAGACAAATTTTACAAGGCCGTGCTAGATCTCTTCAGCACTCTGGCGGTCCAGTTTTCATTGTATATGAGTTTGTCCTCCCGACTCAAACTGGAACCATCCTACCACTTCGACAAATTTTACCCGGCTACCCAGAGCCGTTGTTGCTCCTAGACGTTTCCACTTCACAATAACAGCACTTACAGTTGACTGGGTAGCTCTAGCAGGGCAGAAATTTGACGAACTGACTTGTTGGAAAGGTGGCATCCTATGACGGTGCCACGTTGAAAGTCACTGAGCTCTTCAATACGGGTCATTCTACTCCCAATGTTTGTCTATGGAGATTGCGGGGCTGGGGATGCTGGGGGACCTGGGAGGCTGGGGGAGTTGAGTGGCTGTGGAGGCTGGGGGTGCTGGAGGGGCTAACTGGGAGGGCTGGGGGACTGGGGGGGGGGCTGTGGGGGGGGCTAACTGGGAGGGCTGGGGGGGACTGGGGGGGGCTGGAGGGGCTAACTGGGAGGGCTGGGGGGGGCTGGGGGGGCTGTGGGGGGCTAACTGGGAGGGCTGGGGGACTGGGGGGCTGTGGGGGGCTAACTGGGAGGGCTGGGGGACTGGGGGGGGCTGTGGGGGGCTAACTGGGAGGGCTGGGGGACTGGGGGGGGCTGGGGGGCTAACTGGGAGGGCTGGGGGGGGGGGCTGTGGGGAGCTGGGGGGCTAACTGGGAGGGCTGGGGGGGGGGGGGGGGGGCTGTGGGGGCTAACTGGGAGGGCTGGGGGACTGGGGGGCTGGGGGGCTGGGGGGCTAACTGGGAGGGCTGGGGGACTGGGGGGGGGGGGGAGCTTGGGGTTTTCCGACTTGTTGACTGATTGTAGTTGTGTGCATGTCACGTTCGGCCGGTTGGCAGGTCAGGGGTTTCAGAGTTCCCTAGTTCCAGCTGACGTGTGAGCTCAGCATTGATCTGACAGGCAACAGGCCAGTTAGTATGTTTGTATTGATCGTGAACTAGTGGGGCATGTTGTTGTGGTTGTAGATGTTTTGGTGGATTGGTTTTGAATGTCACTTTATTTTTGGACAGATTTTTTTTTACCTTCATTTTCTTTTCAATAATTAAACAAAATTATAATAAAGATTCATTTTTTTCTATTTAATTGTGATTATGTTACAGCCAATTAGAGGGAGGAGGTAGGAATTATGTTTAATTGACACTATGTTACAGCCAATTAGAGAGAGGAGGTAGGAATTATGTTTAATTGACACTATGTTACAGCCAATTAGAGAGAGGAGGTAGGAA